>NW_028301607.1:15242424-15393939 GCF_987345545.1 Pholcus phalangioides
GTCTTTCATACGGACACTCACTCAATCGCTCATTTAGTCAGTAACTCACCTGCCCAATCACTTAGTCGCATACCCACATAGTAATTCGTACTATCACTCACCCAGTTAGACGACTAGCTGCATCTCTTACTCGGTCACAAATGCGCCCGTTCACTTCGAACCTGGTCACTAAATCATTTACTCATTTTATTAGTCATTCTCTACTGATTCGCTCAATCGCTCACTCACTCTGTCACAGACTCAATAATCGCTTACTCGCACACTCACCTAGTCCCATCCGGGGCGAAATGTCCGAGGTGAAATGTGATGGGTGAAATGTTCGAGGCCAAATGTCTGTGGAGAAACGTCCGGGACCAAATGTTACGGGCGAAATGTCCGATGCCAAATAATATCGGGGGCGAAATATCCGAGGTGAAATGTTCGAGGCCAAATGTCTGGGGAGAAACGTCCGGGGCGAATGTCCGATGCCAAATAATATCGGGGGCGAAATGTCCGAAGCTAAATGTCGGGCGAAATGTCAGAGACGAAATGCCGGGGATGAAATTCTGGGACTAAGTTTCCGTAAATCATGGGAAATTAATGTGCGTTTTTTCTTTACTCAAACGTATCTATCAATGCTAAAAATTCCATGTTTCGGGTTTGATTTACCTTCCAGACTATCTCTTACCAAATTCGAACGGTAGCATAAAGTAAAATGTAGGTCAAAAAATTAAACTGATAAATGATAGATGAAAAATAGAGCCAAAGACAAATAATAAATGTAATCCTGTAGCGGGAAGAATTGAAACAAAAATCCATATAAATTGTTGTTCAGTGAACAAAGAGTTGAAGCGCTTGATGATGCAAGTTCCGATACTTTTAAGTTGATTCCTATCATGAATTATACATTTCCTATCGCTGTTTGACGTTTTTCGTAATGGATAGACTTCAGGAGCCGATCATCACTATCATTTTGCAGGTTACGCTTAGTTTCTGATGATGTATTGATTATTATATGGAAAAACCGTTATTGTACAGGGCATCCTCCTTGCTCTACATTTCTTCCTTTCCTTGAGTTTGTTCTTTAGGTGTAATTTATTTTCTATTCCTTCGTGGAAACCTTATTTATTCTCCATGAATATCTTGGAGGGGGGAAAAATTTCCCCTCGCAATTCCAGACCGAATGAGCGATTGTTATGAATATCCATTAGAAATAAATTAGCGGAATCAAATTTAAATAAATTGCGCGTTAAATTATTTTCTGCGATAGACTGTGTGTGTGTGTGTTAAGTACAATGGCTTTGCGTATGATTTATTACGTTTCATTAGCGTTCAAGAAGAGTAGAGAGGAATGCGCAATATTCTAACCTGGGTTCGGGGAGAATAACCAGGTATATGTCTAGATAAGGTTTTACACACAGAGACCTATTAGTTCGGAACTGCGATATCTAATTCTGAATGACAACTCTGCACGGCAAAAGTGTTACATATCTGTCGAGGTATGCTCTAGCTCGTCGGTGGTGGGACTTATTATACTGGGAAATTTACTTCTGCTGTCGCCGTTTCCGTTGCATTCTGACAAGTACTAATTGGGCATCCAACTTGGAACGCCTCTGGACATCCTTTTGTAGGTGTCCTGTAGAGCGGGAGTACACGGAGAGATTATCCAATCTAATATGATCAACTTTTAGGTCATGTTAAGCTCAAAAAGATAATATAAACCGATTCTTGGTAATGATTGACAAGATAATATAAACCCGCTTCCAGTTTGTGCTCGACAAGCTAATATAGACCACGAAGTACAGATGACTGGATACCAAGCGAAGATAATTGGAAAGAAAAGTCACATTCATCTGACGGGAATCGAACCACCAACCTCACACTCTCCAGCGCGTGTTCTACCATTTAAATTGCAGAGGATAGGTATTTTTTCTCCTAAGAACACTGTGTTACTTTGGGCTGAACGGGACTGTGCAATAGACAACCTCCTAACTCAGCAGCAGCTCGTAACGAAATTAGCCTCTAGATGGCGACGTAGAACGAAATGATGAACCTCTCCGCTAAATTATACGAAGTACAGATGACACTGTGGATACCTTGGTTCGATTCCCCACAAACGAATGTGACTTTTCTTTCGAATTATCTTCGCTTGGTATGCAGTCATCTGTATACTTCGTATAATTAATGGAGAGGTTCATCGCGTTTCGTTCTAATTATAGACTATTTTAAGGTTATGCTCGCAAGCTAACATTAACGACTTCTAGATCGTGCTTTGCTACCCAACAAGCTAATGCTAACCACGTCTAAGTCAGGTTATGCTCGACAAGCTAATATAAACAGCTTGTAGGTAAAGTTATGGTCAACAAACTTACATTAACCAATTATTGATCATGTAAAGCTGTTTAACAAGCTAATCTAAATATCTTCTAAGCCATGTTACTCTGAACAAGCTAATGTAAACTACTTCTAGATCCTGTTAAGTTTAACAGGTCGATCGTAATTAAAGTTCGTTTTTGAAAAGGCTGTAAAAAAAATGTATACCACTGATAAGAATTACCTGATATTTCACCTGAGTATACATGAAGCAATGTGATTTTCTATTTTGTCTAGCTAAGAAAAAAATAATTCAAAAATTGACTGATAGATGATGCTGTACTCGTCATAAGATACAAATTAAAAGACATCACATGCGCACCGCACATTGCAAATTGTGATAAAAGGCGGGGAATATGCAGTTCCTGCTATTCTCTGCGTCCGAGAAAGTCGTCATGACGTTGTCAATGAGGGATCGGGCTCTGCTTTTGAAACGTTTTTACATGAACGGTGACTGTGTGTGGAACTTGCATTAAATAAATTCTGGACATTAAAGGATATTAGAAGCCACTCTGGTCCGATGTCTGCAAACGGTCTGAAGAAGATGATTGCTAAATTCGAAGAAAAAAGCTCGTTTGACGTGCAATGCAGATAGGAAAGCAATTGCTTCGACGTCAGTGCGGAAAGTGACTACAGCATTGCTGGAAGCGTCAAGCAGTGCTTTGTGAAGGTGCAGTGCTCGGGGAATTGGCCGAACTTTAGACATTCCTGTGAGCACGGTTCGTAAAATTTTACGAAACATCCTGCAATGTTATCCATACAAAATTAACCGTCTTCAAGAGTTGTTTCCTGCGGACTTGCCAATACGAGAACATTTCGCCCTGCAATTTCCTGCTCGGATGGAAGTGGACCATGCATGGCCATGGAACATTTTCCATCTCCAAGGTTCTGCCAGTGCACAAAATTGCAGGATATGAGTAAGAAAGAATCCGTTCCAAATGCAATGATTTCCTGTTCATTCTCCAAAGGTCACTGTGTGGTGCGGGTTTACGGCAGTGTTTATCGTTGATCCTTCCTTTTTGGAGGAGATAGGTCCTTCGGGTCCTGTAACCCGTACCGTCAATGGGACACGGTATGAATCTCTTTTCCGCAAACAGCTGATTCCAGCTCTGCAACTGTGCGGAAGTGTGGATAGCACAATTTTCATGCTCGATGGCGCTCCTCCACATATTCCAACACCGTGAAGCACCTGTTGAATCTCCATTATGGCAATGAAAGGGTTATCAGTCGCCATTTTATAACAGTTTGGCCGTCACGATCACATGACTTGAACCCTTGTGACTTCTGGCTGTGGGGTCATCTAAAACACGTTGTGTGCAATGGTCCGATTCTGAACTTAGCTGAGTTGAAAAACCGTATTACGCAACATATTCACAACATCATCTCTGATACACTTCGATCTGTTGTGCACTTTCGACTCATAGGAGAAAACGGTGGAAAGCATAATGAACATTTCTTGAGTAGCAGCTAATTTGCCACATCCTTTTCCTTATGGTTTCATCACTGTTTGATTTTCTAAGATTTTTCTTACGGTCATGTCTTTCAATTTGCATTTTATGACGAGTACAGCGCTATCTATCGGTCAATTTTTGGACTATTTTTTCTTTTGTCAGCAGGCACGTCATCTGGGGGGTCAGGAGGCAGCCCCCCTGGCTTTTGAAAATACACTAAAAATGGTATATCTATATAATGTATATATGCATACATTGAGTACATGTTCTTTGCTCCCCCCCCCCCCCCGGAAAAAGTTGAAATGACGGCCTTGTTTGTCAGACAAAATCCCATTGCTTCATGTATATTCAGGTGAAATATCAGGTCATTCTGACCAATGGTTCTTTGTTTACAGCCCTTTCAAAAATTAACTTTAATTATATTGACCCTGAATAATATAAAACACTTCTTTGTTATTTTATGTATGGCAAGTATAACTTCAACGTAACTTCAGGTTATGCTGCTAAAAAAGCTAATCTAAATCTCTTTTTTTTGGTCATGTTATGATCGATAATCTAATATAAACCATTTCAAGGTTATTTTACGCTGGACAAGCACATATCAACTACTTCTAGATCATGTTATTCCACTCAAGCGAACATAAACCACTCGCAGCTCATGTTAAGCTATAATTTAATATTATACTCTACAAGCTAACATAAAACTTTGTTTTTTTATGCCTATGTAATATTTCATTATACAATTTGCACATTTTTCTTCTTTTCTTCTTTCTTCAGCACCCAACCCAAATGGCGGGAAAGTATATTGTCCTATGGCAATGCAACGTGAAGAAAAGAAAAAGATGCATAGCAGAGTACCCCTCTTCTTCTTTGTTAGCATACCTAAAAGGCACGTTTTCACATTATGTTCTTCCACTACCCTTCTGAAGATAGCATCCCTTTTACTAAGGCCGGTATTACACTATAAAAGTTTTCTCAAAGTCCTTTTATAAAACTTGAAAAATTCAACCAATAAGCTTATCGGTTGCATTTGCTCAAATGTAACCTATGATCTTTATTGGTTGGATTTTTTAAGTGGTATAAAAGGGATTTTTTCAAACTTTTACAGTGTAATACCGGCAGAAGAATGGCATTCTAATATTTAACTCTATGATTCCTGTTTCTATTTTTGCACGTATATTTTCATATTATCAAAAGTCATCGTGACAACTGATACACCCATAACTGCACAAACTAACCATAACTCCCTATCTACTAACATCTCTTACTTTTATTTTTGCATAGGGTCTTTTCGCAGATGCAACCTGGAACCCTGGGGAGAAATTGGTAGTAAATTTGGGTAGTTGCTCAAGAAATCGATCAGAGTTGTGTTCAGATCATAAAATATACGATTCAAGGGCCAACAAGTCATAAAATTTTTGCCGATGTGAAAAAAAATCCAAAAAATATATATCATATAAACATACACGAATTCCCCATAGTTTTCATTCCAATTTGACAAGATATTTTAAAACGACTTAAATTTTAAGAATATTTACTCTAGCTGTGATTTTCAAATGCCGTATTTTATTACATGAATATTTGAATATTTACTTTGAATTTAAAAGTATCCAAAAATATTTACAGAAGAAGCTTAGTAAGCATGTTTTTAGAAGTTGAAAGGAAGAATTTTTGCTACCAAGGTATGAGAGAGAGACATGGGGGTGTGGAGAAACGATTATTGTGAAACAGAGTTTAAATTTCGATTGCAAAAAAAAAAAATAAAATAGAATTTTCTGCTTAATAAAAATTATTTTCTACGGTACAATTGCAGTTTCTGGTATGACATGTAGCATTCCAGGAAGAATAAGAGAGATATTCCACAGCGCTTTTTAGTTCCGCGTCTTAACTTCGAGGTGCGAATGGTAGCCAGTCTCCCATTTGATTAAAGTCTCCGCAGAGAGTAGGCTCACCTTCAACACGATACTTATTTAACATGAAATTTCAAGCACTTGTCATGACATACATGGAAGGCAGATGACAGCAGGAATATAACACGAGACAAGTATAATTTTGATATCGTAAATACGATAGACGTACGCGGCCCCCTTATCGCGAGATGATGAGAAATATACAAATGCAAATTCAAATCCAAAATCAGATTCCAGAACAGGAAAATTGTCCAAGAAGGTGGCTGCAAAGAAAAATCATGAAAAAAGAATTGGGTATTGGAAGACCATAAAAATATGGTTGTCATGGTCTAAACACAGCAATAAATCAGAAGGAAAGAAAAAACCATAACTATTACTTCCACCCAGCTTACAATATTTTTTCTCGATGACGTGTGTGTGGGAATTCACAACAGAAGGTAACCCATTCCATGCATTTATAACCCTGTTAGGAAAAACTCCACGAGAAACACGAACCTGGAATTTCCCCTAATTAACCAAAACTAATGTCTCCGAGTCGAAGTGTTTGAGGGCGGTATTCACCGACATGGTTTAAGCTATAGTTGCAATTTTTTGATAAGAGATCGACACGGATTGGTTAAATTCAGGGTTTTAACCAATCTATGTTGATCTGTTATCCAAAAATTGTAACTACATGTTTAAACCATGTCGGTGAATACGGCCCTGAATGAGACAGTATTTCATGATTTCATAGACACCATTTTCAAATACTCGTGTAAAAAAGTGAAAAATCGGAAAAAAAAGATCACCTCCGTATGCAATCCTTAACCATTTATAATGTTTTTGTTGTTTAGTAAATAAGGTTTTTTTTTTTGGAAGAAATCCCCTTGTGCTCCCACCCTGGTCTTTACCATGCAAAGGTCGGTCTGGACATGCTCTTGCAGCATGTACCAGCTCGTTGGGAGTCGTCAAGAGGAATGTTTACGAGGTGCATGTAAGATTAGGTAGTAGTAGTTCCATTCCTTGAAACTGGCGAGAAATATAGCAAAAGCCAAAAAAGATACATTTGTTAGTGAAGTGTGGCCAATGGATTTCTTGAACAATTGGCTTGGTATGCTGCTCTCAACTGAAACGTTCTTTCTTAACTTGGCTCCTCACAAGACCACTAGGTTTTATCCTTTCGAAAAAATAATAGCATTTCTCATTTTTACTAAATTTTTATTTTATATATCTATTATATCTATTACTCAAACCTGTGATAGACCAAAGGGCTCTGGCCTCACTAGGTTCCCAATACACTCAATCAATGAAATTGTGGAAGGAAACAGCAATCAATGAATTGTGGAAGGAAAAAATAAATCAATCAGACACGCAAACATAGAAGAGGAGAAAATCATAAAATATAACATTAATAAATGTGCTAAAAAATCCCCATATACATGACAAACAATAAAAAATACACATGTAAAATACACAAACAAAATTCAATATATGATAAAATTAAAAAAAAATTGCATGTCATTTCTAATTTAAAATATTCAAAAGAACTGGTGAGAAAAAGCAGCAATATCAGTAAAAGCAATAAAAAGATTGCACTCAAGAAACGCAAACAAATTGGGAAAAATACAAAAATGATGACACCTATTAATAGGCTAAAAATTAAAGAAATAGAAATAAAAACTGAACGCGCAACATAATACAATAAAATAAGATATACACTAACAAAACTCAATATGATGAATTTAAATGAATAGCATGTTAAAAGAGATGAGAGATAAAAAGCGCTGAGAGGACAAAAAACTGTTACATGTGGATGAACTCACGGTGGCAATCTGTTCCATACGCTACATCGGAATCTATAAAATTTAAATTTATCATTACCCCCCCCCCCCCCGCAGTTAGAATTTCAATTTGTAATGGATATCTTCTGTGCTGGTCTCGCAATGATTTCAAAGAACTGAGATGGTTCTGTCTTTGTTCTTCCCCGGGATCGAACGCGCGGACCTCACGCGCGTCTGTATACATATCACCTTGAATAAATACCTCGTACATATTTCACATTTATATGTTAGCTCTGTCATTATAATGGTAGGCCCTAAAATCACTGAGTTACCTTTGGCCACGATTCACTATATTTGTTTATAGTGTATAGTTTCAATGTGATTCGTATTGCCATTGAAGTTAATGTTTCACTTTATCTCAAAAACTAGACGTGATGGAATTTTTGAACTATTTTATCCAGTAATTAGCATCCAAAAAAACCATTAAAAAAACACTGATTACTTTTAAGAAAGCTTTTTCATTGCAGACCTGCGTTATTAACTAGCACTACGAGTTCCTATATATATATATATGTTTAGAAGTGTCGCGAGTTCGATACCCGGTTCATCCTTGTCAGAAAACTTTCCTGACACAGGGGTACAACAAAAAACGGCGACTTGGCCGCAGAAAAAAATTGCTACCGCAGGGTGTCCCCCATCGAAGGGTTAGCGCGCCAACCTCTCGATGAGTATAAAAAACAAGCATGACGTTCGGAATTGGCAATAAATTGTAGGTCCCGGTCTAATTAGCCCTCGTGTGCAGAAAATGACCGTGGTGTGAAAAAAATGATCAAAATGATATATATATAAGTACCCAGTCTAATTTTATCCTTCCTACAAAATAATATCAACATTCTTCCTCGGTATAAAATTTAACATTAACTCAACCAAAACTAAAACCATTTCATACAACACCACACTGAATAAATTCTGCAGTGATCAAGAAAACGATGTTGACTTTGATAGGATTTAAAATTGATATTTTCTAGGTTACATTAAATCAACCCGAAAGATTAAAAATGATCTGAATTCAACAGTAAGAGAATGCAATTTAACATGGAATTTACATCTTTATTTTACTTATCGTAAAACTGTCGGTTTAGACTAATTACGAGGTAAATACTTCGCAAATGCTTGAATGGTTTAGAATTCCTAACTTTAACGAGAGTGATGTTGATATTTAATTATCATGATTTCGACTGAAGCATTGATGATTATGTCCGTGGAATTATCATTCTTTTAAATTTCTCGGATGGATCACGGGAGCTTTATCTAGTCTAACGAACGTTTGGTCATAATGGTGGAGAAAAAAAATCCATTCACGATCCCAGTAATTTTATTCATGTCTTACAAGGAATGGACACTCACTAACTCATGGGAAAAAAATAAAGAAATTCTTTAAAAAAGTTTTAATTGCCACGTGTGGAACTTGAAGGTATTCTCCCGGATTTGAAATCATTACCAAGGATTATTGTTGTATTAGATCATTTAATGTGCGATTAATACCAAGTTAGTACCGATATTATAACAGATTTATGAACGAACGAGAAATCTTTTTTTCTTTCGAAAAGAAATCGTCTTTCTTCTTCTTTCTTAGTGGTTTTATATTGATCAGTGCTATCAAGGTATAATGACCATTTTATGAGAGTTAGTCCGTGGAGATCCAGACATAATTTGAGATCATTATTTCTTCAATAACAGCTGTAATACCTTGAAAATGAATTTAAGTTGAATTTTTCTCGTTTGGAGCTCGTGTTGAAAACTGATGAAAATTTCTGATAATATCGCGTACGTAAGGTATTATTTTATACCGCGTTCACGAAAACCTGTTTCTCTCTCGTGAGCACCCTGGTACTTGCAGCAATGTTCGATGCTGATGCTCAAATTCATACTTGTTTTGACTCCTAAATTATAAACATCATATACAAGTTGCACTAAAGAATCGCTATTATTCCTTGAGTTTGAGTATATCAGAGTGGTTCTTCTGGAGATGGATATAGATGGCGCTCGATCGGGATTCGGAACTTCACTCCGACTTTCAGCCTTGGTACGTTTCGGCCGTGGTGCATTTCCCCTGTCCGGACCGTATGAGGGACCGACTGAGTGACCAAGTAAATGATTGACTGTATGAGTGACCAAGTAAGTGACTGACTGTATGAGCGACCAAGTGATTGAACAAGTCACGCCATGAGTGACCAAGTAAGTGACTGACTGTATGAGTGAACAAGTGATTGGATAAGTCACGTCATGAGTGACCAAGTAAGTGACTCCATGATGAATGAATGACCACCTGAGTGATCAAATGAGTGACTGTGTAGGTGGGTGAATGACCATGTGAGTGACCAAGTGAATAGTCGAGTAAGTGCTTGTGTGACCGTATGAGTAGTCCAATGAGTAGGTGAGTGACCGTATAAACGACCAAGTGAATAAGTGAGTGACTGAATGAGTGAGCAGTTTTCTTCAGTAACAAGTGCTTGACGTATGCGTCACCGTAGCAAGCAAGTTAGTGACCGTATGAATGACCTCACTAACTATGTCTTTCATACGGTCATATACTGTCACTCACTCACTCATACAGTCATCCACCCTTTCACTTGGGCACTCATACGTTCATTCACTCGTACGGTCACTCATCCACTCACTTGATTACTCATATGGTCACACACTCAATCATTTCGTAATCCGCACTTTCAGTCACTTACTTGGTCATTCACTCGATCACTCATACGGTCAGGACAGGCGAAATTTCCGTAAGCTGTTCGATCATAGCAAAATGTTAACTTCAAGAAGGACCGACACTGACTTCCGAGAGTTAAACACGACCGCATATATATATAACATAACGACACCACGTTAATCTTGCCCCCTCTGGATTGGACAGTTAGTGGAACATGAACACATGGTATTCGGGCATACGGTCCCTTCGTGTGGATCCTTCGAGACACAGCTCTGGCAGATATTGTCATATCAAGTGATGCAGCAACCGTGGTTGCAACAGTTGTGGAGGTTGCTTATCGATTGGTCTTGGCTACTACAGCAATTTGCCGATAATGGAAACAATTCAAAACAAGTGAAACAGGACCAGACACCTAAGCCCCGTCTACCATGGGTTACCAACCCCCTGATAGTCGGTATATTACTATATTAGCAAAGGGGATTCGCCGAGCGACGTCCACAGCTGTTACCTGCACCACCATGGGGAAGTGGCCTCTAGAAACTATTGCTATTCAGAACTGCATGGTGATAACAATTATTAATTTACTAATCTGACTCCATGAACTGGTTCTACTCCAGATTTTTGGTAAATCGAACGATTAATTTCTTAAAAACATAATTTTATAACAGGCTGGTTAACATGTTAAAAAATTATATAACTCAAAACGGATAACGGGGATACAATATGTTAAAAGTAAAAAGTTGAATGGGGAGAGCGAGTCGTCATCTGCATTTTTAAACACCACTAGCGGTGACGTCACATCGCCATAGTATAAGGTGCGATGAATTTACAGCAGCATAGAACTTTCACAGCTACACCTACACATCCATTGAAAAGACAACATATGCCAGTAATGTGCGCCGAAGACTCTACGTGAAGGGACTATAAAGCCAGGTTTTCCTAGAAGCATGTTTCTACAGCGCGTGCAGAGTAAAAACGTTGATTGGTTAAAAAAACGTGAATTTCAGGTTTTTAACCAATCAGCGATTTCGCGCTGCACGCACCGTAGAAATTTTTTTCCTTGGAAAACCGGGCTTAAGACCGAGTACCACGTGTTTGTGTTTCACTAACCGTTCAAGTGGTGCTGGTTATGTTATTCAAGCCGTCGGTCGTGTGTTTTGGAAGCCAGTGTACATCGACTTGAGAAACATTGGAATCCTTGCCTTCTTGCCAAATACAATTACTCCCAGGTGTTATGTGTCTTCAGGGACTTTCACCATTTGTCCATTAAATCAAACCGCATAAACGCCGTAAAAGAAGCTGACGAGAGAACGAAATGGTAGCTTTAATAATAAAAACAGAAATTAATCCGTTGTAATAATCTTAATTTGCTTTAAAAACTAATGAATATCCCCATTTGATTGAATGAATGCTGATGATCAAACATGATCCATTTTAAAAAATCAAAAGCGTTCCATACTTTTTTATTTCAGGAAGAATTATTTTAGCACTGATCGACCTGACATTTTTATTTAATACGATTTTATTTCCACGGTAAAAAAAAGTAAATAAATAAAATTACGGGACCAGTTAATATATAGAAACAAGAAATATATATATAATCTGGCAGTTTTTTTCCCTCCCGATTAATAATAACTTGTATTTGCCCCCTTTTGGCCTTAATGACAGTTTGGAGTAAGTCTCTTGGGCCCACGGACTTTCATAGAAGTTTTCTTAAACTATGGCAATCAATTTTATATCATCATGACTTTCACTTTCTATATCATTGCTTTCTAATATGTTCTTTCCTCCCTTTTTATTATTGTTTTACAAGGAAACTTTTTACTTGTAAAATTGTATCGAATTTCTACTTTATATATATATAAGAGAAAGAAAGAGAGAGAGTAAGAAAACAAAAGAAAAATTGTAGTGTGAAAAATGAATAGGTATAATAGTTTTGAAATGACGTTAGTGCTGCTCACTTGATCATTTCAAAAATATATACACAAAAGGTTTCTTTTGTGCGCGTGCACATATACTTCATTGTATTCATGATATACTGTGCAGTCAAACTTAGTTAATTGGAAGTCCAGTCACTAGGAAAAGTTCAAATTATCCAATTAAACTATTCTGGACCCGTAAACTGACTATAAATTGCGACTGAATCATTGACATTCGGGTGATTAATTACCAACTATTGAAACTTTATCAATCAGTTACGAAACATTTTTTTTTTTAAATTTGGTAATTGATAACTATAACAATTGGTAATTATAATAATTGATCTTAGCTGCTACATTATTCCATTGTTCTGGATTCAGCATCACTCGTATTTTTTGATTATGTTCAAAATTGATTTACGGAAACAGTTCGTGATTATCCGTTACGAAACTGTTCCTCAAATTTTGCTTACCATTCTTCTGCTATAAAAAATATACTTTCATACAGATATCTGAATACTTACTGATATCTGAATTTTTCGATACTTTCCATATCCTTAGTGACGACAAAAATATTCAGATTTCGAATGGTGCACCTTGATCTATGGGTTTAAAAGCATAATAGGTATTAAGTGGTACACAATCTCGATTCACTCCAGCTGAACAGTTAAAATGGGAATTAAAGTATCAAAGAAAAAAATTAGACAAAAAAGCATAATTTTCAAACTTCTGTTAGTCTTTAAATATCTGCTGTTTAACAACGTGATCGAGAAAAGTCTGGCTTCTTGTAGAATTTTTCCAAAATAAATTTGCTCATATAAAAAGCATGATTTTTTCCTCCAACTTTGAAATATCCAAAATACTCGAAAAAAGTTCTAATTAAACAAAAAAAAAAAGATTAACATTAAATTAGAAAATTTACGGGGAGCTTGTAAAATTTAGAATGATCCAAAAATCGAATTAACCAATTTCTAATGCAGTTTACATTAGAAATTGTTTTTTTAGTTGTCTTTAGAAATTAGAAATTGTTGTCTTAGAAATTAGAATTTTTGCGGTAAACACCCTGTGTTTATACCGCTATTGTTGTCTCATAGGTGATTCCTAAACCGTTAGTCTAGAGTGGTAGTTCCCAACCGGGTATGCGCTCTCTCTTAGGGGTGCGGGAGAGCATTTTTGGGAGTATGAGATGGAAAAAACTTCCAACATGTTTGCTGAATACTCCGATAAATCAAATTAATGATAAAAATTCAATTTGATAAATTGACTCCGATAAATCAAAATGATGATAAAAATGTTTCAATTCCTAAAAAATATGTATCATCAATATTTTGACGCCTCATTCTTCTAACTTCTGCTCGCAAAAATGTGTCATACGAATTTCGCGTTGTAAAAGTTTCTCTTTCGATTAGCGACCGTACTTGTTTTCCATTTCGTTTGAGAAAAAAATATCATTATTTAGTTAACTATTTCTTGGTCAGTTTACATTGTTACCTCGTGGTATTAGCATGTTGTGCTTAGATTTGATACTGTCGTGAACACATGTGACTAAGGAAAAAACGTCAAATAATTCAGTCAATTGTCAAAGAAACATCAATTTGATTTATAGTTGTTGCGGCCGGAATCAATATAAGTGAAAAACTATTCAATAAATCTTTAGTTATCCGAAATCTAAAAACTATGTTAAAAATTAGTAATGTTTTTTTTCAGTTTGGTTCTTGAGTTTACCTTAAAAAAAACTACCCGTAGCCAAAAAGACAATGAAGAATAAGTGAAAGAATTCATAGAAATTGATTATTGAATAATTGATGTTAATTTAATCAATTATAAAAGGAAAAAGAACCTGAATTTTCCAACAGATAAAAACGTATTATCCAACGGGGTGTGGGAAATTCAGTCGCATTGCTCTATGGGATGTGAGAGGGGAAATATGCTGGGAACCACTGGCTTAGAGTAAACTTGAATTAATTATAAAGTTACCAATTGCAAAAAAATTTACCAAATATGGTTGCCTATCATCATAGCAGCCATTTTAATCTGGTCCCATGTGTATTTGAATATACATGGCAGATGCGTGGTTGAAAAACGCGTTATACCTTTTTCTTTTATCAATTTTTTTGGAATTTTAGGAAGCACATCTTTCAATTAAGATGTAACTTCAATAAAAATAATATGGCTATATATATAAGAGTATAATACTTATTCTATCTCGAAATTGTTTATTTTTATTCATTTATATTTTTTTATTTTTTGGTGTTATTCTTTGAGAGCTGTTGAAATTTTACGTGTTCAGAAATTTATAAAATCGCACAAAATTGAAGGAATTCGAAATAAAAAAATTCAGGTAAAATTATTCAACTTTGTTAAGCAAGAGTTTAATCTTTTTCATAGATAACATTCAAATCAAGGCAAACTATATTTAACCCGTAATGAAACCATCTTAGCTAATTAAAAATCTACTCTAATCACTTAAATTGCGGTGCTGATGTATTGTTTCAATTAAAATTATGCTGAGAGCACACATTTACATCCTCATTTAAAAGAAAAAGATTGATAAGGGGAATTTTTTTTTATTTAAAGAAGGGCAAATAAAAAGATCTTGAAAATTAAAAGAAAAAATTAATAGAGCCAACAGGTTAAAACAAATTATTCTGCAATAATCAAAATCCACCAAGTTAAGAAACTTTGAATTTTGATAAATTTTAAACACATTCCATTTATGAAAACACATTATTCTAACGAAGCTTGAAGATGGACCATTAAAAATTCATATCAAATAGCTGATATAACTGCTTTATATTTTATTCGAATGCCATAACCTTGCTATGGAATTGCCGAATGGAAATCGGGATTATTATTATTTTTTTTACGAGGATTAGCGATGCCCCGTATTTTATGATTAAAAAAAAATCCCACTTGATACATGTCCTACCGTTTAATGTGACATTGCGAATCACTACCGAAAAATTTCACATTGGGACTTATGACAAAAGCCGATGTTGTTTTAAGACGCAACTACTATAAATTTGAGGTGATTCACAAGTGTGAGAGGTTGTGACGGACAAATAACTTCCCTTGACACCCACGTGGTGCTTATCTCGACGGACAAACCGATTTTCAACATGTTGTACATTTTGTTACAGACAATGGTTTACTGTCATCAGCGGAGTTTCAACACAATAACAATAACCATCATCTCAAACGTTCGTGCTGATGGTCACGCATTTTCTGTTTTTCATTGGAGCATGAAAGTGAACCGAGCAAAATATCATGTCATCTACCGGAAGTTGGCTAATCGCACCGTAATTACAACAAAACCAAGATGAAATGTTGATGGATTTAATTTTTGAATCTGGCATCAGATATTGACTTTTCCCATTGTTTTTCGACATGGTCTCAACATAGCTCGTGAGTTCCACATACTGTATATAAGCGCCATTTTTGATTAATGTTATGCATAACCTGAATCTGTATTACAGAAAAAAAAAGCGGGAAGGATTTACACTTCAATTTCAGCTCCTTACCATTGCTTAATGGAGAGTCCGGACGTATTTACTGAATTTAAGTAGGTTAAAAAAATTAACCTGCTCTATATTCGCTCAATACGACCCGCCGAAGGTTTCTATCTGGTCCGTAAAAGGTGTTCTGGTAAAAATGTATCAATAAACTCATCATTCTACATATATAATGTATTTCGATAGTTACTCATATTTCTCCAATAACTGCCTTGCATCAGTCCGGGGTTGTGAGCGGTCCTATCTATCTACCCGATAATTGCTGTTTGGCTGTAGAAGCGGAGCGGTAGAACGTATTGGTAAATTACTTCAATAGAAATGCAGGAAATCGGGAATCAAAACGTCAATCAAAATGCAGGACATCGTCAAAAAAAATTTACAAAGGCAAGAAAAGCTGCCATTTATCACTCAAATCATTGAGAACCTTTTAATTTGGAGGAAATGCAGAGCTAATGGAATCCACTGTGGCATAAATGTGATTCACAAAGTCATAATACAGTCGTATCACGTTTTAATGAATACAGTTATAGCAAAAATCTCGTTTTAACGAATATTTTTCTAATCCCCCAGGATAAGTTTACTTAGGAACAATGCAAATACCTGGAATTCCTTTATAACGAAATTTCTCTGCAACGAAGTGATTTCTTCGGTCTCCTGGAGTTCGTTATAATGGGATTCGACTGTAATAATAATAATAATCCGATAAATATGTCGGGTGCTGAGGTGAATACAATTAATGATAATTTTGTCATAGATATGACAATCTAATTCAAAAGTTAGAAATGAAAATATATAAATATACGTTTTATTCTTGATGCCACCTGTGAGCTATACAAATTTTGCTGTTCTCTAATTCGAGTCCAACTTTATTCACTCAAATTCGAAGTCCTGCGAAATAGCCCTCTTTGCCCCCGCCCCGTGTAAATACATCTGCGTCTCTAGGCCACTCTTATGGTCATTTGCATGTTCACACACTGTTTTGGTCACTTACATGCTTGCATACGTTCCAAGTCACACGTGTTTCGTCCCTCGATCTCTAATTCACTCTTTTTTCCATTCACATTTGTTTACACATGTTTTGGCCGCTCACTAAGCTGGTCCCTTGATCTTACACTCTCTGGGTGTCAATTTTGTCTCTCACTAAACTAATGCTTTACTATCCGGGTTACACATTTGGTCGCTCACTGACGTAGTACCTCGCGCTTCGTCCCTCACATGCTTGCACACTTTCTTGTTCACACTTTTGGCACACTGGCCTGGTGCCTTGATCTCCAGGACACTCTTTGGTCGGAGACTGACCTCATCCCTCGCTCAATCTTTTGGTCATGTCACTCACTGACAGGTTATTTGTTCTCTTGTTCACTATATCGATCCCTAAACGTACTCAGGTCACTCACTGATATGATCCCTCGCTCTCTAGGCAGAGAAAGACTTAGGGTTTTACCGCTTGTGGGCTATAAAATTTTTTACCACACTTTCCCCAGTCAAATAATTTCATTTATCACTCATTCTTCAAATTTACCGCCACCCCTCCGAAATTGCCGAATTGGGCTGTAGCCCACTAAGCCCTCCTGTAAACATGCATCTCTGTGTATCATTTATGAACTAGTTTTATATTAGGGGCCGTTCAAGTATTACGTCATCATCGATGGGGGAGGGTTCCGATTTGCTGACTTTTGATGACAAGGGGGGGGGGGGCGGTGGATAATACTTACGTCATCAACCACCCTTTATGAAAATTTGAGTTAGGATTCAGAGGGGCAGAGCTGATGACGAAATTTCGCTGACAAGGGGGGAGGGGGTCAAAAATGGCTAAAAATTTGATTACGTAATACTTGAACGGCCCCTTATGCAAAAAAAGAAGAAAAATCACTGTTTAAGTATCCAACTGCTTTATTCCAACAGGACCATAGTATTCACAAGCCAAAGGGCTAATCAGCCAGAAAATCAGTCTAATTATTTTTTAAGAAAATTTACTCAGAAATAAATTTGATTATTATGAAAAGGTAAGATTTTTGTCTTTATACAAATGAAAAATATTTGGAAGGCCACAAAATACAAAATCCCTTATAAGGTGGTGAAAATGCTGTCCTAGAACGATATTTTTCAATTAGCGGCTACCAGACAGCTTCTTTACTCAAACCAATGATTTCCTTATACTATGCCAAGAGGTGTTCAACCGTCAGAAAAAAGCGGGCCACTTGATAGATTTGAAAACTTTTGGCGGGCAACTTAATTAAATGACTGTCAACTATGCCGCGGGCGATGTAAGTGACCTGAGATTGCGCCGCGGGCAACTTTACTGATGGAGAGCTGCACCGTCGGTTAAGTAATTTGGAAAGTGCCGTAGGTCACTAAGTGACCAGAAAATAAGACGCGGGACACTTCAGTGATCTGAGAATATTCCACGGGTCATTTAGGTGATCTGCAAATGTTCTGTAGGTCCCTAAGTGGTGCGGAACTGTGTCACTGCGATCTGCATATATGATGCGGTTTGCTTAAGTACTTTGGAACTGTGAACAGGTCACTTAAGTGATATCTGAATCTACCACCGGCCATCTTGGTAATCTAGGAATATGACGTGGTGATATGTAAATATGATGCGGGACACTCAAGTGATGTGGAACTGCACCGTTTGTCACTCAAGTGATCTAGAAATGTGTCGCTTAGTTAATTTTTATACAAAATCAGGTTTCAGATCACGGATAGCATCAGATGACTCCGAGGATCCCCATTTTGACCAAGGACCATGGGTTGAGAATGTATGTATTACGCCATAGCAGAAATTAGAATATAAACTTAGCCAGAGGCTATTTCCGCAAACATTGTGCCACGAAACTCCTTAGGGCAACTTTTGAAGTTTGTAGTAACTGAGCCCCAAAAAGTCCACCTGAGCACACTTTCCGGTTCAGGAAAAAGTCTGAAAATGACTTTGGCCACTAGACAAGTTTGGAAAGAGGGGGAAGTACAGGGTGGGTAAACAGTCCGTAGAAACTTTAAAAATTCTTAAAAGCCGGAAAACAAAACCGAAATAAAAAAAGATTTGCAGGGTCACGGGATTTTTTTTGACAGGAAAAAATAACAAAAACAGCGGATAGATGGCGCTGTTACGAGCAACTTAGGTGGAAATATGCAAATGAGACGCTTAATGTTATTATGCAAGTTGAGACGGAAGTTGCGTGCCTAATCCACAATCAGTTCACCGTTGTGACCGTGTATGTGAACTGATGCTGAGTGCGAAGGATAAAGCTTTGTTGGTGAAGTTGTTTTACGTGAACCAGGAATCAGCGACCATGGAAAACGGCCTTTAACAGGGACAGGCCTCATAAAGCTTGTTTGAGGAAACTGGAACGGTGGAGTATCGTGTAAGAGAGAGCCGGACGACCACGTTTAAGGAAGGCACGTTCGCCGCGTGTTGCAGCCGAAATGGAAGCGTTAGCGTCCGAATCAGCTGCAGAGACCAGCAGTGCTTGTGAAGCTGTCAGACGCATTCTTCATGGAATCCCTGAACTGTGCCCATGCAGATTGCAGTTGTGCCATTAACTTTTACCAGCGGATACCGTACAGAGGGAAGCATTTGCTAGGTAGGCTTTCTCCAAAATCGAACACAGAATCCCACTTGGGTTTTTAACATCTTGTGGACAGATGGAGCTCATTTTTTGCTTCATGGCGACGTTAATGCTCATAACTGTTGCATCTGGGCTACGTCTAATGAAGTCACGTGAATAGCGCAGAAATCATTGCATTCCCCGAAAGTGACAGTGTGGTGTGGGTTCACAGGTTCGTTCATCATAGGGCCCTTCTTCTTTGAAACGCAGTGCCCAGTAAATGGGTGGAAAACGGTTACGGTGAATGCGCAGCGTTATTTAACGCTTCTAGAAGGTCGTGCCATGTTTGCGTGAAAGAGGTGCGCTTTTTACAGTCACGTTTAAGCAACCAGATGGAGCAACTAGTCACACTGCTACTCCGGTCAAGGCATTCCTGCTACGGAAGTTCGGGGAAGTCAAAATCATTAGCAGACGTTGCAGGTTCCTATGGCTTCCGCGGTCTCCAGATTTGACACCTGCAGACTTCTGGTTATGGGGATATTTGACATCCCGGGTGTATCGACCTGGTCTATCCAATCTGTCGGAACTGAAAGATGCAATCCACTGAGTGGTGCCATGTATGCATCCGGACCTGCTGCACTGGATTTGTGACTCGCCTGCTATCGGCTGTTTTTTAGTTATTTTTTTTCCTGCCTTAAAAAAATTCCCGTGACCTAGCGATGCTAATCCTGCAAACAGTTTACCATTTCTGTTATTCCCGGTTTTTATGAATTTTTAAAGTACAGATTTTGCCCACCCTGTATTGCACTAGACAAAAGCTGGCATGGAAAATACGCTCACATCCCAATATTGGGAAACGTATTTGCTTGTACGTATGTTACCGAACAGTTTTTGTCCGGGACGTTATAATATGCGAATTACAAAATTATTATCCTCCCAAAATGATGTTTATATAATTGTATTTTCGATCAGCTTGAAGGACATTCAATGAATATTCTACGGGGGAAAATTCTCTTTACTCCACGTATGAATGTAATAATAATTTAATAACAACACGCGATTGATAGTATCAGATAAATTCAAACTCAATTAACCTTGAAAAGACAGTTTTCTAATAACAATAGCTGATAATTCATCAGAAATTTACGCTAGAAAAAAAATTAAGATATAATTATGATATATTCAGATATTCAAAATAAATTATGTTATACTGAAAAAATATAATGAAAAAAAAAGAAAGTAATTTATTTCGAAGGAAAAAATAATTATTTTTTTGTAATTGTGAAAATTTTATTTCCGTAATTGAAACAATTGTTTTTATTGACTATAAACAAAAAATTATAATATTAATTATAATTAGGATACGTAATTTTTTCTTATTTATGAAATATATGCGATAAATGTAAAAAAAATTGCCTTTTTCCATGAATTAATGCGGAATTTCATTTTCAACAACTGCTCTTGGTCATTTACACTTTTTGAAGTGAAAATAGGAGGTAACTCAATTTTCCTGAGCACTTGTGAATTCTGGAATTTTCAATTACCTTAATACTTGCCTGATATAATTAACCTATAAAGAAAAGTTTCGTTAGTTTAGTGCGTTTTTGGGAATAAATGCAAAATTTTTCATTCGAAAACTATTTTTGCTGATGAATGCAAAATTTTTGATTTGTAATTTTTTGTCAATAAATGTAAAATTTTTGAAAATATTTTTTTTTCTGTATACAAAAATATTTGGTTCGGAACTTTTTTTTCTGGACGAATGCAATTTTTTCGCGAATCAATGCAAAATTCTTAACTTGAAAATACATATTTCCTTTTTGCAAATAAATAAATGCGACATTTCTAATTTGGTAATGTTTTTTTTGCTAAATACATTTTTTTTTTTTTGCGAAATTTACGTATCTCTAACAATATCAATAAATTGATTAATCATGGACAATCAACGTTAAGATAGGATTTGATACACGACGGATGTCCGGGAAATATTTACTACATCCCGTTTTGTTATCCAGAGAATTCTCCGACTTCATTTAATAATTAATGGTTTAGACTAATTAATATCAGTCCTCATTAATATCAGTCACGTCTGTACTATCCCATGTCCGTCGTTGCGAATGTTGAAAACAAATAGAAGAAGCCGGAGGGGTGGGGGGACACATCCTATTGTTAAAAAAAAATAATGGAGGATATCGGCCTTCGCGTATGTGGAGAAGAATCGGGGCCGCAAAAAATATAAAAAATGGAATAACTGAGCCCCAAAAAGTCCACCTGAGCACACTTTCCTGTTCAGGAAAAAGTCTGAAAATGACTTTGGCCACTAGCCAAGTTTGGAAAGAGGGGGAGTAAAGAATGTGCCTGCCTATGCCTCATTCAAAAGAGACTGGGGGGATGGTAGAGGGACGAGAAGAACAATGTATTGCCTGAGACAGAAGTGGAGGAGGAAGGCGTTGGGAGGTAGAATATCCTCCTCTCTCTTGTTAGGATTCCACCACGGTCTGTAGAGGGCGCTGTTTAACGTCAGGGAATTGGCAGGATTTCGGGAGGTAGGAGTCTCAGATAATCGCCGCCAAATTGGCGACAGGAACACCTCCGTTCTTATCCTCCCCCTATGAACATTTTCGTCTTTAAGAGACCACCATGACCCGAAACAGCACAATTTCTAAGTTAAAACTTGGAATTTTCTGCAATAGAAGTTTTGAAAATTTAACTAATTCACATGTACTTTATAAACACATATTCATCGTTGAAAAATCAATTTCTGAGTAGAATTAATTCATAAATACAGTGTACGCCACTTGACCTGATAGCATCGGCTCGAGGATTCTGATAACAATATCCGAGTGATAACTATACCCCAAAAGTCCCGTTTGCAAGTACGGTTACCATACATGAAGTATGGTAAATAGGGTTTGGATAAACAGAGCAAATGTTTTTCTTCCCCGCACGACTTGATAGCAAAATATGTTCAACCTTTCTATGTCTTTTTATTACATTATTACACTATAAAAGTTTAATAAAAATTATTTTATAAAACTTGCAAAATGTAACCAATAAGCACATCCGTTGCATTCGAGTGAACTTAACTGATCCGCCTATCGGTCGCATTTTTCAAGTTTTATAAACCAACTTTGATCAAACTTTTATAGTTTAATGCCGGCCTTAAAAGAGATCTCTGTTTACTTTCAGCTAAGATTTTGCACTTTTGTGAAGCATTAGCATGGAACTATCTAATGCATATACGTCAGATTCCCTTATACAGGGTATTCTGTTAATGGACCGACAAACTCAGAGGATTGTTAGCAGGCATCAAGAGGAACAAAAATTTGTCATGTAACATGGTGTCGCAAAACACGTTGAGAGGGTGAAAATCGCAAAAAAAACGCACGCAGGCTCTGAGTGCAGAGGGGACGAAAGGTTGATGCCAGTTGATCCCTGAATACGTTCGTGGGTTCGCTCACTATATCTGACGTGAAAACTGTAACAGGCATGATACGCATGCGCTAGGGTAGGATCAGGCGATGCGGACGACGTAAATTAGCGCTATTGCGGTAGTAAGCACATGTAGAAGTCATACGGCCAAGCAGATAGCAATGGGCTATTAGAACAGCGGACGTACCAACAGCAATATCCGATGATGCGTTATTAGCACCATACTACCTTCGCCACGATCGATCGACTACTACGGAAGGCGTCCGAGAATCGTTTTTATGTCGTTGTAGACTATGCAATGACGTCAGCGGTCGCCACTTCCAACTCTTGTAATAATTAATCAAATATTTTTTCTCTAGTTGTTATTGTACTTTCTGTCGTTCCAGCGTGACGTCGAAACCTGCATGCGTTTCTCGCGATTTTCACCCTCTCAACGTGGTTTGCGACACCATGTTCCATTACTCCTCTTGAGGGACAAAACTTCAAAGAACCCTCTGATGTTGTCTGTCCATTAACAGAACACCCCGTACATAAATATATAGATTCCCGTGAGAAAGTCTCGCGGGATAGGAATTTCAATCTATTCAACTGAAATAAAGTGATCAAAAACTGAAGAAAAGCTTTTTCGTCTTACTTTTGCCTTCCCATTACGGAAGTGTTTGTCAATAAGAAAAGAGAACACCTTCTAGCCTCCTCTACAGCTTGTCTCGCAGCTCGATAACGTTAACTTTCTGGGAAAAAAAATAATTTTAGTAAACCCTTATTTTGGGAATGCGGGGGAAAAAAAAACACTTCCGACGGAAGAGAAAATAACATTTTCTGAAATCCCAGTTATGATGTTGGTCCCTTCCATTCTTTGCAAAATTGATAAAATATACCGAATGGCAACATTATCCTTGGTTTTAATAAGCGGTATAAACTTCCCTCAAATTTCCATTTTTGAAGATGATTATTTTTCCAATTCAACAATGCAAAAAAAATTTATAATAACGTTTCTGTAATATTGAAATACATAATTCTGCGATTGATATGCATAAGTTTCTTAATTTTTTTGCGCTATTTTTATTTTTTTTTTTTTTGAAGGTGCGTTAAATTATAAATTTTTAAGTGTAATTTCAGCAATGAAGGTCAAAATCCCGGTGTTTCCCCAAAGTGGACAATATCCCCTTCTATTGGGTGATGGAAGGATCCGGGGGGGGGGGGGACGATGGAAGCTGCGAGTATAACATACGTTCCCATTGAGTCGACGGGCTGCGGAACAAAAAGTTTCGGAAACTGGTCTAATCCAGCGGTTCTCAACCTTTTCTGACTCGCGGAGCCCTTTTCAGTGAATAATTTCTATGGCGGAGCCCTGTTTAACTCCCGGAGCCCATTTTAGTATATTATTTATATGGCGGTACCCTTTAAGACACTCTTTTTTGTTTACCAAATGCATTGATTAATTTTATTATTCTCGAGTGGCCGCGGAGCCCCTGCGAAGTCCACACGGATCACCGGTTGAGAACCGCTGGTCTAACCTATAGTGCCGTAAACTTTTTGTTCCATCGCCCTTCCTTCAAAAAGTTTTTCTCTCATCGCCTCCCTCCCAACTAGAACGAACCCATGAGATCGTATGTTATACCTTTAGCTTCTATCGCCTGCTGGATCATTCCATCGCCCACCAGGGAGCAATATTGCCCATTTTGGGAAACACTGGTCTAACCCCTTGAGGGGCTGCAGTTTCGCTACGAAGTCAACTGCGGAATTATTTTTCCTCTGTCAGGTGGTGGTAGTTCAACCACTATTGATTTTGTAAGATCCAATAAAGCACAAAATTATTTGGTTTTTTTAATTAACTTATATGTGAACAATCTTTGGCTACAGGAAGATGAAAAACGAAATTAATTTTCCTCATTTAATCTCCAAAAAAATTTGATCAATAACCTGAACAAAACTCTCTCTTATTTGCTAAAATCATGAAACCAAGAAAAGTTAGTGGTGATTCCTGTGTATGTATATATATTTTAAAAGTCTTGAAGCGGTTTCGTGATGAAACCACCGGCCACTTGGAACTAAGAAACGTGGTATTTTTAGCAGTAATTCCCAACGTGGGCGTTAACGCCCCCTGGGGGCGATGGAATGTTTCGGTGGGGGGGGGGGGGTAGAAGCTACGGGTATAACATAGGATCCTATGAGTTCGATTGCGTTGGAGGGCGATGAGACAAAAAATGTCGGAAAATTATGATAATAGGATATGCCTGCAAGTGGGGAAACTGAATTATGTGTTTTGGGGAGGTTTGTATTCTTTTCAAAGAAAAAGAGAAAACGCAACATGCATGTACTTGTAGAAATGATCAAGTGTCGTTGATAAATTTGATAAATTCTGAAAACATTATCAATTGTACCGGTGATTTTGCTTAATACGTAAGCGCCGTTGGTCAATTTGGTAAATATTAAAACAAGTTATCACTTTTACCAGAGGTTATGCATAATTCCATAGTGTCGTTAGTAAGCTTGATAAAATAAAAGAATATCACTTTTTCATCGGATATTATGCATAATAATCGTCTTTACCGGGAGATTATGCATAATAATCAAGTACCGCTGTCAAACTTGATACATACTTGAAATTTATCTCCTTTATTTGTGATTATGCATGGTATCCTTGTGTAATTGGTAAATTTCAAAAATATGAAAAAAAATTAATTAATGAGTCTAGTATATGTGATGAATAGCCGCTGTGGGGTGATGATCGTGTGACCATAGTGACGGACTCGCATCGACGACCCTGGCACTGATCCCACAGTCGCCACAGTGGTGGGCGACCAATGCTGGTTTTCTGTGGTTCTCAACTTGAAAAGTCTCGCCACACAGAGCAATCGGCCTACAACGACACAATTATCCTACTATTACATTTCAGTCATAGTTGGAGAAATTAGCGGCAGATGACAGCACTACACATAACAAGCATTGCACAGAAACAGAATCACGTTAAGTTCACTGCACATACATGCACAGCTTCTGGCATGCCCTACGTCTTCTTCGATCACTTGCTAAAATCTCTTCATTGAGACAGAGCGGTGTCCCATGATCTGGTTAGAGGGGGAGTATGTGATGAATAATTTTTGTGTAAGTCAATTTTGATTTAGTCACATATGACATGTGTGATGAATGTAGTCGAACCCTGATACCACGGTAACCCAGTAACCAATTTTACGATCGTACCCTGATATAATGATACAATACATGTATGAATTATCACGTATAGTTTATCATATAGTGTGATTTATCGCGTTTACCAACAACGCGACGCTAGTGTATTTATTATATGTAATCGCCGGTACGAAAGTGATGCTTTTTTTTTTAGTACACATCAAATTCACCACCCACGCTTGGGTACTATGCATAACGCCGGTAAAAGTGATTAATTTAGGAAAATTTGTCAAACTTAGCAAAACGCTCTGCAATTATGTATAATAACCGGTTATTATACATATTTACAAATTATCTCAGTAAATTAGATAAATTTATCACTTTTACTGGTGATTAAGCACAATAACCAAGTGTCGTTGTTAAATTTGATAAATATTAAAAGAAGTTATCATATGTCCGGTCAGCCTATGCGTGAAGTACTTGTAAAGCTTGACGGTGTTCTTATCAGAACAGTGTCGCATCTTTTCACAAATTTGATGATTTGTAAAAGAAGGCATGAATAATATGAATGAATTCTGTATACAGATTTTTATTGAATAATTCTAGATGACATTCCGTAGCTTATGATTTTATTTCGCACATTTCTTATGTTCAGATACATAATTGTAAGAAATAGAATCAGAACAAGTGTCAGATTCGTTGTTAAATTTTTAAATTAGTTGAAAGTTATTTTTTTTGAAAATTTTAATTTTTTTACAAATATTTACCAAATGATGAAAAATGATAAATAATTATTATTATATTCATCCTTTGATATAAAACTAGCATGTTAAAAATTTAATATGATGTTATACAAAGGTGATAAACCATCATTTTTGTTTAAAAATAGCATGATATCCACGAAATTGACTATAAACATCTGTTTTCATATCATTTCCTATTGATTGTGGGATGTAAACTATTAAGTTAATCCTCAAAACAGCAACCGGAATCTACATTTGATCGCATTTCGCACACAGCAGTCACTGCGAAAAACATCTCGTGTTTTTTTTTTAAATAATTTACTTCGATTGTTGAATAGGATTTGAGTTTCGACGATTTAATTCATGACTAACACGATGAATCATTGCCGTCAATGACGCTAATTATAGCGATAGAACGAATAGCAATGGCTTCATGTGTGTGAAAACTATTGCTCTATTTTTGAAACAAATCACTTCATGTGAAATAATTAAACTAGTGAAATAGAAAACCTCAAAGCGATATCGAAATTTACTTGTTCAGTTGAAATAACATTCATCGAAAAATTCTAGACAACTATTAAATTAAATTGCGTTGTAACTAGTTCAAGTTTTTGATTGCAACATTCGTGGCGTAGATTCAGTTTTATAGTCCCTTCGTTTGGGTATAATTGAGATTTTAGTGATGGTGATTATAGTCTTTCGTAGAAAAATGTCTTCCTTTTTCTTCACAACTTTTTGTTCCCATGATGCAGTGATCATTAGTATGATTTCGGTGATCATTAAATATTTATAACCACTTCCAAAACTTTTCTTCCCAAAACTTTTCTCTATCCAAAACTTTCAGATCCTCGTGAAAGCTGTTCACGCTTTGGTAATTTTTTTTTCCTGGTTACATGATATTGGGATATTATGAAAGAGCAAACATAATGCAGGAAAAATAATCTCTTTAACGTGCTGAAAGAAGAACTACACATTCTTAAACATATACAGAACGCATATAGAAATGTCCTCCCCACTTGGTAATACAAGATTCATTGGAAGACTGGTTATTTGGGGAGATGAAGATTACGATGAAGAAAATTCATCACTGCCCCCCACGGGGACCCGAACCCCGGTCTCTCGGTTGCGAGAGAGTGCTCTACCATCTAAGCTATGGAAGCAGATAGAATATCTCAACCTTGGAGCGTATATATATGTTGAAAGGTTCCGTACATGGACGGTGGCAGCAATCAACTAATAGCTCGTGAATGACTTAGACGGTAGAACACTCTTCCGGCAGGCGAGAGACCAGGATTAGAGCCCTCGTGGGTGGGGGCAGTGATGAATTTTCTTCCTTATAATCTTCATCTCCACAAATAACCAGTCTTCCAATGAATCTTGTATATACAGAACGACTGAACATTTCTAGGAGGGGAAATATATTGAAGGAAAAGACACACACTTGCAACTTATCGAATAAAGAAACATACTGCAATGAGAAACATGCCCAAAGCATGCTGTAAGAAGAAGAAACGTGCCTAAAACATGCCTTCAGACAGAGAAACATTCTGGAACAGTCCTAAAACTTATAAAAGCATAAACATACTGAAAGAAACAAGCGTCCACAGAACATACTGAAAGAAAATACATACTGGAACACAGCCTAAACTTACCAGAAATAGGAAACAGAAGAAACATGCCAAAACCTGGACTAAAATGCTGCCCGTGTACTGAAAACTACTATTAAACATATTTTTTTAATGAAAGATATGAAAATTCTGAATGGAAAATAAATATACGGATATTTATCCAAAGCTTACTGAAAGAAGAAACATGTTGAAAATATGCCTGAAGTATAAGAAACTAAGTAAAAGAAAGGTACTCGTAGAAAAATGGCTAAAATATGCTGAAACGTGTTGCGGTAAAACACAATGAAACCTATTGAGAAGGGGAAGACAAAATCAGGAATATATCTAAAACATGCTGAGAAAAGTCAAAAATATCTCTAAAACTTATTCAAAATAAAATCAGCAATGCTGTATCTCTGAAACTTACTGAAGAAAGATTAGTATACAGAAATTCCCATAATCCTTAAATAATACCTGATATTTACCATACTTCAAATATAGTGGAACATTCATTCTTAACATATACAAAAAGGGAAAAAAATTTCCTAAAACATGTTGAAAAAGTAAACATACATATACTGAAAAAAAAGACTATTAAAAGACATGCGATAATACGTTCTGGAGAGAGGAACTTACTGAAACATGTGAATAGTAAATACTTTGGGAAAAAAAATAATCTGCGCCGCTTAATCGGATAATGGTTAAGTGGATAACCTGCTGAAATGGATGAACTCTCCTCAGCACCAAATTTTTCCCCCAGAGACAATGTTTAAGTTTCCCGCATTTAAGTTATAACTATTTTTCCCCGTCTTAATCAATTTGGGGCCATACATTCATAACATATTCATGGATGGTTTCCCAAACATAAATCATGGACTCCTAGGTATACGCTGATGACGTAATTTTGATGAAATCAGACGTTGATCCCCAAAAATCACTGAGAATGGTTCAAGATGAAATATATAAAATAGAACAATGGAACTATTTTAACAAAGCAAAACTTAACCCTGAAAAATTTGAAATGGTATGGTTTTGTACTAGAAATGTACCCACAAACACTTTTGTCAACATCATGGGCCATATGATATATCCTTCAGATGGTATTAAATATCTCGGGGTATTTCATGGACAACAGGTTAAATTTCAAAAGACACATTGCAAACAGAATTAAACATGCCACAATAAACATTGATCAAATTCTGAGACTTTGCAATCCCAGAACAAAGTTGAGCATCAAAAATAAAATACTAATGTATACACAGGTAATTCGACCATCCTTATTATATGCAGCTCCGGCATGGGCTTATGCCTCAAAAGGAAATATTTACACAATGCAAGTTTTCCAGAATAAAGTCCTGAGAAGATTCACAGGAGTGCCAAGGTATTTCAAGGTGGCAGACTTACATAGGGAATTGAATGTGGAATTCATATACAAGTATGTGAAAAGAACAAGGGGTGCGGTAGCCCGGTCGATAAGATACTCGCCTAAAGTACCAATGGATGTTTAGAGGTGCCGCGAGTTCGATACCCGGTTCGTCCTTGTCAGAAAACTTTCCTGACGGAGGGGTAGAACAGAAACGGCGACATGACCACAGAAAAATTTGCTACCGCAGGGAGTTCACCCATCGAGGGGTTAGCGTGCCAACCTCTCGATGAGTATAAAAATAGAAGTAGTAATAGAAGAAGAAATAAGGACACGCATAGCTCTTCTCTGCACCCCTTCAACCAAGTCTATGTCCCTCTGTAGGTATGGTCTCCAAAACCTTACAGCATACTCCAGTCCCGGACGAACTAAACTTCGAAAAGCGGACTTTAGGAGAACGCGAAGAGACCTTCTTGAAAATGAGACCAAGCATTCTATTCGCTTTTTTGACCACCGCTTAACAATGTTCAGAAAATCTAAGCCGCTCGTGAATGAGAATTCCCAAATCGGTGACCCTAGTTGCATCCGGGATAGTGACACCATTCAACTCGTAAGAGAACCGTGGGTTGCACGAACCAAAATGAGCTACCATGCACTTATCAACGATAAACGTCATGCTCCATTCATTTGCCCATGCTGCAATCCTGTTTAAGTTGGTCCTTTTAACCGCATAATCAGTGTTAGTATTTTTTGATAATAAATTATAATTGGTAAATTTCAGATAATTTTTCAGATAGTTTTTATAGTTTTCATGCAAGATTACATGATTAAATAAGGTTAGAAAAGGATGAAAAGAATTGTCAGAAATATCATGATATAGGAAGTAAAAGATGAATAAAACATATTCTAAAACCATGAACGTAGGGAGATTTGAAGGAAAGATTTAAAAAAAAAAAAAAAAGATATGGCAAGTTTGCCGAACATGGATCCTACGTGCGAAGACAGAGTGCGCAAGAAATTATTGGTATTCTGATTGAAATAAGCTTTTCCTGGGAAACTGCAAATTGCAGTATTTTAAAACTAAAAAATGTTTTATAACCCTAATTTTTTTAACCGAAAACGCCAATAGTGGTCACCAAGATGAAGGAGATGTAGACCATTTATTAAGAAAATAGGTGTGGCGCTCTATTTAACTGTTTCACGGTCACGTCTTAATCGAATATTCAGCATCACACGTTAACTGTTAATACATATCAACCACAATACACACAATTTTTTTATTGAATGAAACATTCGTTGTTAGGGAAAATTATGTTACTAAGTCAAGATAAATATATCTGAGGTAGGTACTATCCCCTAAGTATTCAACTTGCCTTCTCAATACGTACAATCAATTATTTTATTTTGGTTCTCTATAGGACCAATAGAGGACGCTAATTTTCTTACTTGAAAGTAAAAATCGTAATTCATTTAACTAAATATAATTTTCATTTTATTTTCAATTTCTGAATTTCTTGGAGAAGCTTTATTAATATTGATCCTTCATCAGTTTTCAATACACAAACTACTAATAACGTCGTAAAAATGGCAATTGAATTGTTTCGCGCATAATCGGTACCCCGCTTAATCGTATACTGTGAGTTGGAATCGTCGATATCTGATTAAGCACGGCTGACTGTGAATTGAAACACAATTAAAAAGACACAATTAATAAAACCACACATGCAATATTCCTGTAATGGTTCAAATTTCGATCACAGAGTTTACCAAATATACATAAACGTTTAGTTCATGAAGTATGAGTGCTTACATCTTTATTGAATCTAAAACTGACTTAATGTACACGCATCGATTCAGGCAGGCCTTCCCTTCCACTGACACAACACAGTAAAAGACAAAATTTATGATCGATCATCTATTTCCATGAACGTTTTCATGTGTAAGAATTTTTTATGTGTAAGGAATTCAAATTCAGGAAGGGTTGGGCGACTATATTTGCTTAGAGTTGTACCCATATGCTATCAGCATATGGACGGTCCGTATTATGTCTTTACATGCGTAAACATATTGCATAGAACGACTTATGAATAATAAATGAATTTGAGTTACTGCAAGCACATAGTATTTAATCTGTAAATTTGCGTTGTTTTATAATGGACATAAATTTTTGAATAACTTGTACACACTGAAGTCGACTCATTTTCCGATCGATTTAAGCTTTTAATCATGTATAATTCATAATCATGTATAATATAATGAATTTATGAATCTAAAATTAGAAAAAATATGTTACCGCGTCTCTTTCTTTCTCTCTCTCTCCCTCTTTCTCTCAGTGGGAAAATTTAGAAATGATAATGCCTAATCCGAATCTTTTCTACGTTTGACATGAAAACAATATTATTATACAGGAAAATCCTTAAATAGTTTTCATAGAAATTGGAGGAATTGATTTTCTTGAATGCGGTTTGCTGAGAAGTTAATCTCATGAAAGGCAAGAAAGCACAGGAAAAATTACTTCCATTTTTTGTCAATAGAAGACGCTACAAGAAACAGGTCACCGAACTTCTTGAAAAATTCCGTCTTGGATCTCTTCCATGTCTGAAACTTTCGTAACGCTTCACACCGGCAACTCATGACACCAATAGTGCTTTATTCACCAATGCCACCATCATAATGGAACCCTTATGCAAGCGCCAATAACAGGAACATCTAAAATTGAGCTACTCGAACTACTAAACCACACATGCACCTCGTTCATATTTTCCTCTGCGGAACTCCCAATGAACTGGAACATGGCGTATTGTGAGTGTTCGTGTTGTGAGCCTAACGTGAAGTTTGTTTTGGTGTAATGCTTGCTATAGTGATGTCACCTGCCATCTATTTTTCGAACTATGAATGAAGTGTGATGATTGAATATTTGTACCATTGTAGGCCTGCTGCTCTCTGTGGTGATACTTTCTAACGGGGAGATCGGCTTGCATTCGTCGATTCCCAACTTAGGAACCACTCAGAATAAGGTGATTCCTGGCTGAGCTTCTCATTTCTTCACCAACTGTGTTTAGGTTTACCGATAGTATTTTATAGGTTTCAACTTCACCATATAGTTCTGTATCAACATCAGAATGAAAACCTCATGTGGCCACCAGTTACAGGAAAATTCAGAATGTTTTTGATCACACAAAGTTGTTGATCGAACACCCTGCATTTCATAGGACATTCATCTGCATATTTCCAGTGATTTGTTTTTCTAGAATTATAAATTCAGCCTTGGACTCCGGATTGTTCACGCACCTTCAATGTTCAAGTGATTTGCTTTTGTGCAGCACACTCTATCGACGATCATTATTTTTGGACCAATAAAAAAAAATATATTCTCTTTCGTGTAAAAATAAATTTTTTGCAAAACACATTCGCGAATATACCAATTCCTTCAAATGTTTATTGAATTTAATGAATAAAACTATTTATCAATATTCGAGACGCCCTGTCTACCAGACGTGGGTGCATTTAATAAACAAAACATAAAATAAATAAAAAAATGCGGCTCTTTTACTGCCTACCCTTTCCGTAAACAGTTGCAAACATCCTTTACGGATTTCAAATAAATAACCAATTTCATGTTTATATATATACAGTATATAAAATCTTACAAATATATCAAGTTTGGAAGTCACCTCGGATGTTCAATCATATTATAGGTCACGGAGTAGACACGCTGTTTTTGAGAAGATTGAACAGTCAATTAGTGTGCTTGTGATCACAGACTTAAAGACAGTTCTACCCATGAAAATATTTTCATTTGAGGACGTATTAATTAAAATGGAAGTAACATTCAAAAGTGGCATAAATGTGAAAACAAAAAAAATCAAATTTTTCTGATATTTTATCCCTATCATTTATCAGATTGGACCATCGTTTCTCAACCTAGTTTCCGCGGTATCTTTGGGGGTTCCTCGTTACATTGCTACAGGTTCTGCGTGAAACAGCATTGAATAATAGCTATGCAGTTAAGTATAGTACGCTTTAAGGGGTGATAAATGTCATTGTATAAGGAATCCTAAAACCGTTATTCCCAACCAAGGACCATATGGCCCTTTTCGAGTAATCTGAAAATCAAATAGGTGGGAGGGAAGAAGGACACCATGACAGGTTACTGAAGCTTCCACAGGGACCTTCGAATAAAAAAAAACATTCAATTGAATCATAGTGAAGAAAAGTGCGACCGATTTCAGAGATTTCAGAACTACACTTTCACGAACACACAAGTGGGGGAGTGGGGGTTGATGAGTATATCTGCCCATAGAGCTCGGAGATCTTTATCTGCATTACCTATACTTTTTTTTTTCACTATAAATTTACTCATATATCAGTTTGTTATATGGAAAGGGTCTCGTCTCCTGGATGTCGGGGACATTGAAATGACATGGGGGGGCACTTGAGAAAAATTTTTTCAAAAGAGCGCCATCAGTGAAAAATAGTTTAACTCTGCTTCAGAACATGGATATTATTTCAAAAGTTATTTCAGAATTAATGAAACAAATAATTCCAGAATTAATAAAAGAAAAATTCTAGAATTAATAAAAGAAACAATTTCAGAGTTAATCAAAGGAATAACGAAATAAATAACGAAATAAATAATTGTGAAATAATTTGTGAAATAATTTATGAAATAATAAAAAAAATTACTCTAGGAATAAAGAAAGAAAAAATTTTAGAATTAATTGAAAGAATATCTATAGAAATGAAGAACGAAATATTTCTAGAAATATTAGAAGAAATGATTCGAAAATTTACAGAAAGGAGTAATCTCTCTCTCTAGTGTATGGGCATTGGGGGAAGGGCGAAACTCTCATCAGAGGGCAGCACTCAAAGTTGAACTTTCGGGGTTTTTTAAAGATAGCTTCCCTGAGAATGTGCCTCTGGGAAAAGAAAATATTTGTTACATAAAATTAATCAATGAAGTTTTTGAAAAAAATTGTATGTGAAAATGAATATACCCTGCATCATTTTGGCTGAGAAAATTTGAACGAAGTGAATTATTTCTTCACAAGAAATAAACACCAAAATGAAAATTTGAAAAAAATAAATATTTTATGACATATATGTTTTAATGAATTTTTTCAGTGTAAAAATATTTCAAAAATTCACAAAAACAAATGTCGTTGACTGAAAGGATTAAGAAAAATATGTGAAACCCGTAGCACAACAAACTGATCTATATTTGAATTGGATATGACTTTTAAGCCCTTTTAGGTTACCTTTTTAGGTTGAAAACCCCTGCCAGTTGTAAACATATTATGTTAATGGGAATCGGCATGGATTCGCGAAGAAATTTCATTTTGAGATTGAGTATTGTGCTTCCGAACACACAATAATTTTCAATACATGCTCCACAAAATATATTCGATTTTACACAGAAACATGTCCGTATACGAAGGAAAAGAATGCACGGGTATTTTCAGAATAATGGAATACATCGGATTCGAGTTTGGTATTCTGTCATGAGCACGAGAATTCGGTCAATCATCTCAATAAGAAATTCCAAGGCCGGGTAAAAACTCACTCTTTTATATAAGTAACTATCCGCGTATTTCCATTTTTCTGAATGGCTCTACACAGCTTTTTTACCTACATTTTTTTACACCGAAAATAGGTCTTTCGGATGAAAGAGTTTCCTCTTTTTCCCACATTTATTTTATTTTATTTTTTTACCTGCAATTTTTTTTTTTTACGTGATAAAATTTTTTTTGATATTTAGTTGTTCTGTTTGATTCGCTATTTTTCCAAAAAGGATAAAGAGACTGATTGATAAATCGCCTGCGAAGGAAGGGCGAAAGAAGAGGATACATTGCTCCGTGTACAAGTAGTGTAGTCTTTTTGGCGCAATATGGAGGTCGCCAATGCTTTTGCGGCATTCGGTGGTGCTCCGAATCCAGCGAACGGAATCGACCCGTTGTGGGACCTCCGCTACTGCTTCACACACACAGGACTGTGGATGGGAGAAAGCGATATCCAGTACCGTGTACAGTGCATGTATGTACCGCAGTGAGGAAAAGCGTGCTGATTTTATATATATGTATATATATCGGCATATACGTACAAATATAAATACCACAACGGACAGTACTAAATTTTTCTACGTTTAGTTACTGATAGATCGTCGTATCCGATTTGGGTGCCAAATTAGTTTTTTTTTTTTTAAATCAAGTGAATTTGTGAGAAATTGGAACTGAAAATAATATTTTGTGTGTGTGTTATTTGTGTTTGTTGGTCGCGCGGAAGGAGTGTTTGTGCATACATTTGTGTATACTTCGGTATGTTTGTCTACCATCGCGTTTGTGACTCCGCGTTCTGAACCGAAACCGACTAACTTGATATGTGTTTACAGTGAGTGTCTACCCAAACGGAAAATGACAAAGTGCAATAAAATACCTGATGCTAATGCTTTTGTCTCTCGGAATAGCAAATTTCTGGTAGATAAACCTCAAACGAGGCTTGAAAAAATTCATGTCGGACGATATCGGTGTAGTTAAATAATTTTATCTCGTGCTGTCGTTATAAATCCATTCAGATTTGCTCATAATAATCAATATACACTGCGTGTTTGTTAATAATCACATTGGTGTCAATCAGTCCTGCGAATCAGTGCTACAACTATCATTGTCAAAAATTTGACTGTACAATTTTTCAAGGATAACGGGACACATTTGCATTGTGGTTGTGAGAATTTTTGAGGACATATCAATCGAAATCTCCCGGGTGAGAATATAACATACACACAGGGTCATTTTTTTTATTAATTTCTAGTCTATTTATCAAGAAATGTTCTCTACCTCGGATATATGTTAAGCAACATGATCTGGACTAGGATAACATTTTTGTTCGCGGCTATAGGAATGGGACTAGTGGATGACACACAATCCGGTGACCGTGAGTACATTTTTTTATTATTATTTTTGCCTATTATTGTTGTTTACTATGAATAAAAGTGTCATATATTTTCAGTGGAATTCATTTCATACTTGATATCCCTATGCTGACTGAAACATGTATGTAATTTTGGTTTGAAAAAAAGAAGTATTCATGTGAATGCATTTTATTTGAACATTTAATTTAATTTTTATTTCTCTATGAAATAATAGAGACGGAGTTTTTACAGAAATTATGATTTATTCATTGCAATAAAAAGGAATAACAAGAGAAAAAAATGTTTTATTTTATTTATAATCTAATAGGAGATATAATTAAGTTTTGGATTGTACCTCGAATTATTTACTAACTAACAATATAAAGTTCTGTATAGGATATAGAATGGCGTCTTCATTGTAATAAAGATATAGAAATAATAGAGATGCAATAGCTTATTTTATCTATGATAAAAAAATAAGTTAATTAATAAGGAATAACATGTATTTAACTACATGTTCTGATATTATTCTGCAATTTAGAATAAAAATTTATCCATGCATATTGTCTTGCATTTCGGTCATACGAATTTCATTCAGATAGATAAAATTTCTGCACTGGCCTATTTTCTTCTCATCATGTTCTCGCAATACAATCAAGAGGAAAAGTGTCAACATTGAATTAAGCTCACCATTTATCCCTTCAAATTTAACAGCACGGAACGCATATAAAAAAAAATCCTAAAATATTTTTTAAATGTGTTTTTAGGATTGATTTTTAAAAAAGATAAATTTTAAATGGATTTTTTAAAAGAATTTTTTAAATCAAGAAGAAATAAATGAAAAAAAAGTGGCTCCGATAGTTCTCTTCAGAATATATTATATATTCTCCGATATATTCTCTTCAGAAATTGTATTTTTAATGCAATGAATTACTTAGTACACATTTTGTTTCATGGTGACAAACACTCCAAACTGAATAGCAAGAAGTGATTATACATTTTACAGCCCTATTATACAAACCAAGAATTTTTGGATTATGAATTTATAATAAAATAAATTATTGAGAATAAAGGCAAAGATTTTACGTGATTTAAAGTTTATTAAACATGATTTATAAGCATTTAATATCGGTACTAAATTTTTAATAAAATAATTTTGTAATCTACCACGAAAAGCGCATATGAAGTAGAATCCTGATCATCACTGTATGTATGACTGTTCTATTTCTTATATAATCGATTGAAAAAATCATGACATAGCTTTGACTTCCCATCCTATTCTTTGATTTGAGTTATTCTGACTCGTGCGTTTTATTCCTTTTATGACATAATATAAATACCTTATTGTAATAACTTGATACTAGAAAGAGTAGAAACAAAATATTAATAATCCGAGTTAAATTTTTCATACGTGCCTGTACTTAATTACAAAGACGAACTTTTAACCTATGGCGAAATTTTTATTTATTGAAGAAAGAAAATTTTTGACTTTTTAGTAATTTATAAAAACAGATAAAGAAAGTATTTTATCCGTTTTGGTTATTTTTGGAGGGTGGACCTACGATTTTTTTATTAATGTAAACATATCATATATATGAAATCAAAATAGGAATTTTTTGAAATTGTGATTACTAAATACACGGAAAACATGACGAAAAACTGTTTAATCAGAATCATTTACATAATTATATTTCAGCTGCGCCCATTAAATATATCACGAACTGATATTTTTTTTGCAACTGATTCTAATTCCTATATTCTCCGAAAGTAGAAACTGAAAGAATTTAGTTTATCGTATTTGAGTATATTATCATAAAATATAAATTATTGATTGGGAACATTTTCACATGCTTTTGTGCAGAAAATATTCATTTCATATAAAATTTTAAAAGGATATTTGAACTGATCTTGTTATTACATCAAATATGAATAATACAATCAAATATGAATTTCCTACATACTTTGTTGTTAAATTTTTATAAATTTCTCAGATTTGTAATCATAGAAAAAACTGCATTGAAAAATTTCTATGCATTTACCCATCCATGCAATTATTATAAATACTATGTATCATTATTTAATGACGAGGAGATAAAAGTACATTATTTCGGATATTCGACTAATTTTATGATTTCGACAGAACCTCATTACCAGATCGACTTAATATTTTATAATAATTTAACTCAAGAAACTGATCTTTAATTGAATCCGTTATTACAAATGTTATATATTAATGAGGATGTAATTTGAAAATGAATAATCAATAATTTGTTTCAGAAACTTGTTACGGATATATAAAATGTATTGAATAACGTTCAAAAATCTTTCTGATATGTTTCCTTTTATTTGTTTTCAGAAAATAAGAATCGTTATTTCTAAAGAAAAGTGTGTGTATTATATGGCTTCTAATGCTATAAATATTTTTCAAAATAGATCTAAGAATGCTTATTCTAATAGAGTATGTTGTATTACGTCTTATAATTATAAAAATACATATATTTATCAATTTTCGTGAAATACTCTCATCTCAAACCCGTATTTATAGGGGGATTGAATGCATACATTTGGATATAATTTGATTAATTTTCCCCGTAGAGATTTTTGAAGCATCAATACCTTGCCATTGAGATCATATTTAGTTTAATTTACAACCTTTAAATATGCATGGAATATGTTTCTTTAAAACAATTATGCATAATTAATACAATTTTCATGAACTTATGAAAGCCGTTACGACAGAAACTTCAAACCCTATTTGGAATATGTTCTGATTAGATTCATTAACAACGTTAATTATCACACAACCTTTTATCTAGAAGTTGAATAATCAGAAAGTTTAAACAAATTAATTAGGTTAATAATGATAATTACCATTAACTATAAAAAAAAACTATTCATTTATTTGCTTTATTTTATATGCATATCAATGATTAAATAAGGTACTTTTTGTCATTTTTCATATGCGGTCTAAATGCTAAGCCAATCAGTAAATTATAATGTTTGAATTTACTAAATTAGTCAGATGCTTATTATATAATTTAATTAATTGTTTCTGATAAATAAAAGGTATAAAAAATAAATCCATAGATTCATGTTACCGATATTTTTTATGTATAATTAAGCAATTTTATACATAATGAGGTAATTATTAAATTCACAAATTAACTACTTGAAATAACGTATTCAGTTTATATTTCAAGATTTTTTCGTTTACTAAATCAATTTTTCTATTCATGATATTTGCTATAAAATTTTAATTTATATATATTTGTATGGTTTTTTTTTCCAAAAGATATGTAAAATAATAATAATAATAGTAATTCGAAAAGATAACTATATGCAATCACTATATAACTGCCTGAATTCTGATCATTGTTCGTTGTTTCGCTGGCTCTACTTATAGTAGTAAGAAGTAGCATATATAAAACAAATAATAATATGAAGAAGACAATCTCCACGCAGTGAACATTTATGTAATGAGTTTTTCTAAGCAGCGAAATTTTTACTCAGATTTTCGTTATTACACGCTTCACATTTAAAATCACTCCTTTGCAATTAAGACCGATTTTTCATAATGACGTCAAAAATGTTTCATTCAATGGCGAATAAAATACTAAAAATTCCACGTCGATCGGTTAATTTGTTGTTTCATAATAAAAGAATGAAGTAATAAATTATATTGTAAACGAATACAAGAAAAAACATTTTGAAATTTTTTTTTCTCAAATTGCAGTTTTAAAAACGAATAGCTCACACAAAACTCCCTGTAGAAGGAAATTTATAGAAATTTTTATTCGACATGTTTCAGTAAAATAGACCTCGAACTTTGATATCTGACCATTCGTGAGAATTTCATGAAATTTTAAATTTTGGAAACAAACGTATAAATTTCAAAAAAAAAAAATTAACTTTCTGTTTTTAAAATAAAAACTGTCAATGGCTAAATCCGAGGTCTCTCTCTACTAACATATCCCGATTTCTGGTAACATTTGAGCAAAATTTCAGAATTTTTTGTGGGCAGTAGTTTCTTTTCAATCTCACGGACGAGCACAAAAACTGTAATTTGGGAAAATCGCGTTCATAGTTGTTTTCCCCCTTGTACCCGTTTACACTGTAATTCATTACATCTTTCTTTAATTATGAAAGAACAGACTAATCGATTGGTACGAAATTTTTGTTATTTTATTAGCAATTTAATGAAGTATGTTTCAAGTCATTTTTTGAAAATTCGTATTTAAGGGTAGTGAAAGCCCCACCAACTTACTGGGTGAAGCAGCTTCGTTATCTGGGGACTCCACTGTGCTAAAATATAAACATATATTTAATCATCAACGCATTTAATCATTTATATCAAAATATTTAGTGAAAAACAAATTCCGTGATTTGCAATAAATATGTATCAATCACACTTTCTTCTTAAGTCATCATTTGTATTCTACAAGGGCGTAATTGTGAATTTCAAAAAAAATTAAAATCTCAAGTTTTCTAGTTCATGCCATTTACTATGATTACATTGGATCTTGGAGTTTCTGGTAACAATAAGCGTATACGATGACCATACATCTCGTTCAATCAAGCGGGACAACTTAGTTTTTGTTTTTCACATAAGTGGTTGTTGCAAGATGTACAGCCGTGTCGTTTTCTTTTTTCATGTTGTTTTAAAAGGGAGTGTTGTAGCTTTTAGCTAAAATTTATTATATAATTAATTTTAGCTATATTTTTATTTATATTATTATTATTCAGCCGTTACGAGGAGTTTAAATCGAACTGCCCAAAATGTGTTTACGAGAGGGAGAGAGAGAGAGATTTATGTATTTTCTTCTCTTTTTTCTAAATGTAAGGTAAGTACATCTCCTGAGAAAGTATTTCAGCCAAATAACACTGAAGCAGGCCAAAAACATGTACATTGGCAAGGGTTTCGGAACCTCTAACGTAAAGGGTACAAGGGAAATACAAGCTGATAAATAGTGTGTTCAGTCTGTGATTATGTGAAAAATGACCCCCGTACATTCATAGCAAATTTCGCCACAGCAGTGTCAGATGGGGGTGATCAGACTCACTATGCAAATGTATTCTCAAAGAGCAATCCCAATCAGGCGTAAGGAGGATCGACCTTCCGAAGGAGCACAAGAATTTTCTTAAAGAGACATTTTGAGTTATTAACCTTCAAATAGCACTGAAATTGATAAAAATTTATTATAATAATAGCTATAAAGTTATTTCTTTTTCTCAAATTTTAATTATTTTTTTTTACAAGAACATTTTTTGCATGAAAAATGTATTTCCTATCGTCTCCGTGGGGAGACATATAATGCCCTCATCCCCCGGTTATATCTTTTATTCCAATATGCGGGGGAGGGGCGTTGTAAAAGTACATAATTTTGCTGACGGAAGAGCGAGTCGGAGTTTTGCTTACTTTAGCTGACAGGGGGAAGGGAAAAAGTAAAAAATACCTTAAAAATACTTCTGAGGTAATGCATGATTGGTCCCTTACATTCGCTTCTACTGTAGGTGGGGTCTGCTAATGTAGCTTAGTGCGTACATGAATTAAGGCATTGTAAACACAATACAGAAATGTTCACAAACAAGGGAGGGAGTACACTTTCTCTGACTTCCTAACTAGACATTCTTTGTTGATACTGATAATTTATGAGGAAAAAATAACTCTGGTTCCACATTAACTTTAAATCGTGGGAAAAAAATTGATAACAAAAACCGAAATTCTGATAACTATTCATGAATTTTCCCGCATGTTATGATATTGGCCTGTTCCGCATTTTAATGATGATATAAAGTTAGCCGTGATGCTAATAGGTGTCATCTACTGTATTATAAATGCGAAAAAATACACATGAATTGAAAATATCTATTGAATTTTAAATCAGTCAAAATCACTCGTAGTAATTTTGGTTTTTTAGTTAAGCTTTCCATTCATAACGTGGAATCGATAGCCCTCTCAAATCGGATTGAACTACATATAGAGACGTTGGCTGCAATTTTGTCGAAGTTATTTCGTGTTGCCCTAGAATGGCATCCACTTGAAATGGCGCATGGCATTCAATTGCGTAAAGAATCATTTTTATTTGTCTTGGCGCACTTTCATTCACAGTGAATAAGGTATTAACATCGTAAAGCCAAAGATATTATGTGGGAAGCACGTTTGGGTGGGAACCCGAAACCACAACTCTGAAACAATGATTGAGCACGAATCGTTCTGGTTTAGCGCCCACAAGAGAAACGAGGTACGTAACATATCGTACAGTACCTTACGTATACATACATACATATAGTATAGGAGCCAAAGTCTTCTCCTCTTTTCTTGGTCCTTTTTTTCACTTATAATAGACAATCCAGTCGTCGGTTGAGGTTGGACGTGCGCCAAAATGCCGATAGTTCTTGGGAGAAATAGCAGAGGATTAAAGGCAGCAAAAATAATAGCAAAGACCAAAAAAAATAAATATCACAGCTAAAAGGCACCTGGCATTCCCGGGCATAGAACTGCAAACAAAGGGGATTCTTTATGGGATTATGATGATGATCCGAACTTCTTTTTCATCTCTCTTTTGTGTTTTTTTTACGAAGAACGAAAACAAAAAATACGAATATGATAGAAATATAAAAAAAAATAATAAAAAAATAGAGAAGAATCTGGAAAAGTTTACGCCGTACGTGACAGTTGCGTGGATAGTAGGCGCAGAAATATGTACTGAAGAGACAGAGAAGTACATAAAATTCTTCTCATTCCACCTCAGACAATTTTATTGTCCAATCTTTATAGTGCATACAATCACCAGACGAGGAGAAATAATAAGAATAATAAAGCACATAATCATGGATGGGAACGCACACTGGAAATAAATTAAACAAACACATAAAAGACATTTGCAATCCATGTCGGTATGCCACTGGAGAAAATAAAAGTTACATTCACGGTATTAGTAATGTATGGAATGTATACGCCGCTGAGTCGAAAGGATGGATGGAAATAAAAACTTTCCCATATATAACTTCATGTTCATCGATGATAATGATGATGCTCATTCGTGCTCGACGTTTGATTCGTGAAAATCGGGTGAAAGTTTTGGAGATCATAAATATAAATTAAAAATCTGTTTGCTTGTGTTTTTATAAAATTTTAATTCATGTTTGAATTGAAAAATTACGGGAATTCTCGGAATCTAAGTGTATTAGGATTTGTTATCAGTTACTCAACGTTATCAAAAGAGAGAAATCGATGTTGAAAACTAATTCCGATAAAATTCATTATCGAAAGCCAAAAAATATTGTAAAAAAATTCCGAAATAAAAATACTTATTGCGTAATTTGATATTCTGAATACGAATTTGACCATAGAAAAAGCTGGATTGGGAATTGGCTACGGTTATCTCTAAAACTACTTATTAAATTCTTATATGGTGACAGAATACGAAAACTCTGTAGAAAAGAAATATGCATAAATATTGCAGCATTGTGTTAAGACCCCTCCTGTGTGTGCCCATCAAGAAAGAACAAAATTATTATAAATTCTCCAAATAAAATTGAATGTTTTTTTATACCTGTGAGCAGCACGGAAATAAACAATGTGTGGTGTTATACAAATACAAATACAAATACAACGCCACAACAGGCAAAATGCCCAACGAGGTGGCTGATAAAAAGATGCCCATAAAAATATGGTTTATATCATATATTGTTTATTTTAACACTGCATACCGATATAAATCTTATGAGCCATATTATAAACTGGTCACTATCCGTCGAAACAACTCTACAATATTACTCGTTATGACGATAAATCCATCTAAAACAATATATATTTTTAAATTCTTATTTGTTATGGTTACGTGGTTATAATATAACCATGTAATCATATAACCTCTCGATATAACCATATAACCCCCTAGAACGATATTTCAATTGGTTCGCAGAGTATCGTTATATCTAGGGTTCACTGTATTTTGGATATTTGCCGCAAAATGATTTTGTGCTAAACATAAAACATAGTAACTGGAATATTTTGCTCAAAATTACAAAAAAATGTATCGTGAGAATAAAAAAAATTATCTGGTATCATATCACATATATTGTTCATTTTCATGCCGCCCCACCGGTTCAAAACCAACAACAAATTTTGATTGACAGAATTGCAACAAATAGTTATGTTTTTATTTGATAGGTGGCAGCAGGGCTTTCAGTTCAGCTATGTTTTTCGCATGATAGGATATGATTAGAGTTAGAAGGTTAGGAAATTTTCCCTCCATTAATATTTTTTTTTTGGCACTGGTTCTCAAATTAATTCCCCCGTTTATGCCGGTCCGCGAAATTGTTCACTCGACCTCACCGGTCCGCAAGTAGGAAAGAACACTGCGTTATATAGCACTATTGAAATGGGTAGCATAGTCATATATCAAAAACAAAAGCCAATAAAACTTTTCTATAGTAATATTCGTGTTCCTGTGGTGAAAATCATTCAGAATGATACAGTTTCTTGTCAGACGCAATTTCATTGTTGACGCAAAAGATTCATTGTTAAAATTAATCCATTTTGAAAAATCTATTAGTCACTGAATTTTGAAAAAGTGGTTCTTGACGATGAAAATGTGAAAACTAATAGTTGGTGACTGAATACTAAAAAATTTTCTTATTCCTCGACCGCTAAAATCCCATTCGGTGCTGGAAGAGTAATTGTTAATAATTTGATTCTGAAATATTCATTGGATATAGTTGAAAAAAGTAATTGTTTAGCGATCCAAAGCTAAAACTGTCATTTCATAAGCTGGAATGCTGGAAAAGATTTTGTCAGTGGTGGACTTGAGAAACAAATCATTGTTGGGGATTGAATTAGCCTACTAGTACATTCATTTTAGCTATTGCATTTTGAAAAAAGTGATTGCTGACGGTGAAAGTGTGAAAAGTAATAATTAGTGACTGGATACTAAAAAAAATATTGTTAGTCCTTGACCGGTAAAATCGCATTGTTAGTGATTGCATTCTGTAAGTAAACATTTATGCCAGGCCAGCGAAAAAAATCATTGTAAGCAATCGGATTATGAAAATGTCTAGGTTAGCGATTAAATTATGAAAAAGGAATTGTTAGTGATTGAAGTTGTATAAAAAAGTCATTGTGCAGAGATTGATTAAGCCTTCTAAAACATTCATTCTTTATGATTTAATTTAAAAAGAAATTATTAGTGGTGATTATATATATATCTTCTGAAAAACTGATTGTTAGTGATTGAACGGTGAACAGTAATCGTTAGTGGGAATGATAGAAATAATTATTGATAGTCATTGACTGCTGAAAACTCATTATTTGTGATTAAATAAGGAAAAAAAATTGCTAGAAATCAAATGCTGAAAACAATTATCGTTTGCAATTGACTGCTGAAAAACCGATTTAATGTGCAGCAATATTGGAATTCATCTTGACAAACAATCAACAGGATTGCCGAAACTAGACATCCGCTCTATGAACAGGCCTTCTTCAAGTATCGTTCCATCTTTTTTATCGAATATTCAAAATAAAACCTTTGCCAAGTAGTTTCCTCAAACATTACTTAGAGGAAACACTAAACAATAATAGTTCTTTTTTTTTCTAAACATCTCAAACTGCATCCCATAAAATTCAGTGCGATTCTAGAACTTACCGAAAAACAGTTATTGTGCATAAGGTAGGCGTGGTTTTCATTTGAATCTGGTGAGAGAATTATAATCAAAATGGTTAATTTATGTATTTATGTTAATTTTTTTAACTTAATCAGAGAAGAAGCAATGACTGAAAAAGAAGAGATGAAATAATGGGAAAATAATATAAGACTATATTTTTAAATTTTAAGGTAATATTTTCATGTTGTTAGGTCATGAAAATCAGAGTTCCAATTATAACTATTTCCATAGCAAAAGATAGAGACTTTGAGAATCGTATATCCAGAATATCGAATACTAATCATCATATAATTCCATACCACGCTCTCTACCTCTTTGCTAAACCTACCACGATTGACATTAAGCTAACAATAAAATAATCATTACAAATCCATAGCTGGATATTTCCCACGCGAAAGTATTTTAATTCAATATCCAGAACAGAATCGAAGTTCTTCCATAAGATCCAACACCCAACTCTCTATAATCGAGAATTTTTTCTTAAAGTATATTAAAACATTGTTTAATTGACTATAAAACCCATGAGAAAAAGGATCAGATAACCAAATAATCAAACTGCGAAAACTCTCAAAAGATTATGTAAATTTTATCGCGCAATTTTTATTTATTTATTCATCATTCCCTTGCAACCAGTTTTCTCCTCGTGGATACGATAAGACTTCATCGAGGAGAGACACGATTATTTTTCCCAAAAAAAAACAAGAAAAAAGAAACGAGAATATCTAAATTATCGTACAGATAATCGGTAATCGAAAATCCGTTACCTCTTGCGGATCGCAAAACGAAATGCATCTAATAATATCCGAATGCTGATTTTTGGGAAATAAAGAGCGGGTCGGAGAGAGAAGGTCTCAAATTTCCATTCGGCGGCTTCCGAATCTAGACCATCGAAGCCTTCACCCTCCGTTCCGAGTCACTCTTTTCGTTAGAATTCCCAATTCCGAGGAATTGCACCTCGCAAAATCATGGTAGTAAATGTATTTAAGGGCTCGGCGATTCCGTATAGGATTTATTTTGGTTTTTAAAAGTCCTCCACCCCCCCTCTCCTCCCCTCCATGTTTTCTCCCAGCTGGAGGGTTAGTTTCGCAATGATTTTACTCCCTTGTATGTCTCTGTGAGGTTTCTCCTATTTCCATGGTCACGAACACCGATCGTCACGACTCATTGCTAAGCAATGAGCTCTTGAAGGAAAGGAAATTCATAAAGATGTGTAACAGATTAATGAATATTTCATGGATTTACTGCTGAGATGAAGGGGGAAAACTTTGAAGTTAATGTGTTTGTGTGTCTTCGGCCGTTCCAATCACCGATCCCGCACGTTACTGGGATCCAACTATAGAGATAGAGTTTGACATAAACTTTTGAGGTTGCCGTGATCATTTATTCTTTCATGGATTGTATTATTCGTGGAATGAATATGAGGTTCATCTCTGTATACGTACCCGTGAGAGTAATCAGTTATTCCATCGGTATTTATCTCAGGATGTGATGCGTATCTAATAAACAGTGAGAGTGATTTTCACGCGAGATGCTGATTGATTAATGGATAGTGTCAGTGTTATGTGATAAATTAACCATAACCGAAGAAAATGTGATATGATCGAGTGTTTGGACACGGAGGGAGGTAGGACTTGAAAGAGGGATATGCGGATTTGAATGGGAATCAAAGTCATTGGCTCTTTTTTACATTAGTATTCAAATTCTTGCATACGAAAAATCCTCAAAATTGCATGTGCATTTTGTTTTGGTCTCTATAATAATTTACTGATTCGTATGTATGATTTGTATTTACAAGTATCGGTTATACCTAGGGGCTTCATACATTGAAGACATTGCAGGCCAAAAAAAAAAAAGAATTACTAGGAAGACCGAGGAGCTAGTAAATGTATTTAAGGGTTCGGCCATTCTTTATAGGATTTATTTTTTCAAAAGCCTTTCCCTCTCAATGTTTCTCTCCCACTTGGGGGATAGTTTTGCAATGCTTTTGATCCATTTATATGAGGTTTTTCGACAAAATTCTTCCCTGGTCACGACAGTGATCGTCACGACTCATTTCTAAGCAATGAGCTTGAAGGAAAGGGAATTCATAAAAATGTGTAACGGATTAATGAATATTTAATGGGGTTCTCTCCTCTGAAATGAAGAGGTGGAGAGAAAACATTGAAGTTAATGTAATGTATGTTTGTGTTTGACCGTTTCGTCACTGATGAGGCACGTAAACTGGATCAACAGCATCAGTGGCGGATTAAAGTCGGTCGAGGCCCCGAGAGCAAAAGAAAAGGATGGGCCCTTTAAATTGCAGAAAAGTGTGAAGTTTAGGTCTTTCAGGGCCCTTTAGAAGTCGGGGCCAGGGCGCGCGCCCGGTGCGCCCGCCGTTAAATCCGCCTCTGATCACCATCTATAGCAGAAAGCCTCCGCGTGAAACTCGTGACGTCACTGAAGAAGGTCATGTCACCTATAGCCATTGGATATAGCAGGCAGACGAATGCTCCACCTGTACCGTTTTTTTGCAGTATTTGCAATTTCTATAGGTGAGATGACCAAATTCAGTGACGTGTGTCACGAGCTTCACGCGGAGGTCTTCTGTTATAGATGGTGTTGACTGGATCCAACCGACTTGACAAGACCTTTTGAGGTTGTCGTGGTTATTTATTCGTGGAATGAATATGAGCATGATATTTGTATAGGTACCCGTGAGAGTAATCAATCATTCTATCGGTATATATTTTAGGATGTGATACGTATCTAATAAACAGTGAGAGTGATTTTCACGCATGCTACTGATTCAAGAAAATATGGTGTGGTCGACAATTTTGGGTACGTAATGGTGGGACGTGAAGATATGTGGTGGGTCCGAAAAAGGAGAAGGATGTTGGATTTAAATAAATAAAGCTATAAGAAGTGTGGAAATAACGTTTGAATCTAAACAAACATATGAATAGACGGTATGACCATTTTTCATCATACACGTTCTTGAAGCCTTCTTGATTAAACAGCCTGATCAATTTATCACAACTTCTACATCACTTATGACATCTGGAGAATACACTTCACGATCTGTCACATAATCTCTATAGGTGCCACATTTTCTGCGGTAAAAAAGCGAACAATGCATCTATTTCACGGGTAACTTAGATCTTTAGATCTTTTTCCACTCACACACATCTCTATCATGAGACACGAAAACAACACACTGCTGGTGTAATTCAAAGAGTTAGTGTTAATGTGATGGGGATAGTGATACAGGAAGCGAGACACACCAAGGCTCAGTCACACTAGGTTATTTACGCACACTGTCCTAGACCAGAGGTCTTCAACCTTTTTCTAGTCGTGAGCACTGCCTGTACCCATCATCAAAAGAAGGGCACCCCTACGGCAAGTTTGACATGCGAATGTATGAAGTAAGGATAATTTCAATCCGTGAATGCAAGTTGTGCAAGGTGTTTAAGTTTAATTGCAGTGTTGATCAAGTGCTCAAGAGCACGAAATCGGACATGAGCACAAAACACTGTGGGTGTTTCAGAGAGCAGCAGCGTGGTGCTCGCGAGCAACGGATTGAAGATGCCAGTCCTAGAGGGTCGCGGGTGTCTCCGGAGAACCTAACTATTCATTGAAATAACGTTGAAAGAACAATAACTAAGAGAATAACAATGTCATGCAATTAACACTGGAGGCTTGGACAACATTTATGTACATAGTCATGTGCAAAATATTTCAGTTTAGACAGGTTTCCATTTCATAAAGCTACGCATATACACATAAAATCATTAATCACAATGCACTATTTTTTTGATTCCATTGAAGACAGGTCTCCAGGTAAAAGGTTGATCTTAGATTTTCACCGAGCAATGATACCTTGGCTAACGAATGGTATCAGTGCATTTTAACGCATCAGTTTCATTCAGTGTTCCATCTATCTTTCTTTTAGGGTAACTAAAAACAGGTTTTTTTACGCTGTCGTTTTCAAAACAGCGTTTATTCTACTACAAGCTATAATACTTGGAGCTGCCAGGGTTTTCTTCAATTACAGGGGAGATTCAAAAGTGACAAACCATTATAAAAACATAAATTATCATACAAAATACTGGCATCATTAAAGGAGTGACAAACCATTGTACATACATGTAAAGACATACGCTGAAATAAGAGGCTTTCGATGAGGCGAGATTTCTCGTCGATGCCGGTGAGATAGTTAAAATAAATATGAAAGATTATCGATTTTTGTAATACAGTTTTATGATGAGAAAAATAATTTAATGGCATTATATCATCGAGTATTGTAAAAGATTTCGGTTTTCTGACTTCTTATTTTAAACAGGAAAAGCCGTGATGTTCTTCTAATAACGGCTTACCGAGTGAAGAGAAAAAAAAATTCGATTTGGGGGAATTGATTCCAAAACAAGAGAAGTAGGGGGAAAAAAAAACAAACGAGATGCAGAGCAATAAACACGGTTGTAAAATTCCGGGAAATAGTTGTTACGTAGTTAAGTAGACTCTCACTCTTTCCTCTCCGAAATACGAAGTTGTTTCCCATCGGGAATTATTCATTTGGTTCGTTAGAGGAGACATATAGAAAGAGAAAGACCATTCTCAGTAATTCCTCGCCGTGAAATTGTCGAACAGATCTTGATGCCATAACATAGTATAAGAGAGAGAGAGAGAGAGTTTTCGACCAACTACTGCTCCTACATCCACAACCACCACTACCGACAATACTCGAAACAATTCTAACCCCGTCCTCCCCCCCACCTACGAATGACAAAACTCCTATCCCGAATTCTGAAACAGAACTATTTTAATTGCATTAATTGAGACAATTTGCGGCGCTTTCAAAATAATTAAATTAAGTTTCATTCCACCCCCATTCCCTTCCTCCTCACCAAGACCCCCCTCTAGAAATTCGCGAATTGTCAGAATCTCCAATGGATATTTCTCTCCATTTGCAATTATACGCTTAGACAGGTCGCTCTTTTGTAACAAAATAGCTTCATGGAAAATAACGTCGTTTAAAAGCATTATTAAAAAATATTTACGTATGTAAAATTCAATTTATATCAAGTTCATGCCTCGTCATTTTATTTCAAGGGAAAGCTGGGAATCTCTCAACCCCCCCCCCCCCCACACCCGTGTTGGCTCGAAATCTAAATGAGATATGAAATAATTTCCGCTCGTATTACAAGTCCCTCGATGAACTTCGAAATTGATTTTAACGTAGGCGTTCAAATGAATTAATGAGCGTAGACGAGGTTTATTTCTTAATCATAAATATATATTATATACATCATAATAAATATTCCCATCCACATGCTCAAATTACTTTTCATTTTCAATTTTCGGGACGGCTTTTGTCTTTTCAGAACAATTATGCAGAATAGTTCCAAGACAAAAAAAAAAGTCAGAAAAATTATTTAAATCACGTAATCAACTGAAATGTAAAATTAAATTCTTTTTTTTGTATTATGAAAATTGAAATTTTTATCGTATTAAGATGAAGTTTTTGTTTCATATTGGATGAAAAACATGAGTATAAACAAAAAATCGACGTAGAGAGGGTGAGCAAGTATGTGAGTGAACACAAGAGTGATTTTCATAGTTGGCAAACATGAAAGTGACTTAAAAATTGTGATTCAAGTAATGAGGAGCCAGGTCTGTAAGTGACCAAAAGTGTGTGAAATTTTAGGAATGAGTGGTAAAAAAAACGGGAGTGGAATGGGAAAAGGGCCGGTAAAAACATAAATCCGACCCTGCAAGGGGTAGATAGGTCAGTGAGATACCGAAAGAGTGGCCTAGAGAGGGAAAGAGTGTGTATTGAAGTGAGTGACCACAAGGGTGACCCAGACAGGTGGCAAGCGTGAGAGTTACCGAAAGAGTAACGCATAAATTTGGACCTAGAGAATATAGGTGGGCATATCAGTAAGTGACCAAAGAAAGTTAGATCTATAGAACGAGAGGCGTATTAGTGGGTTACAAAAAACTTGGCTTTTGGAGTAACTTGAGAAGTGTGTGAGCATTGTAACGATCAAAAGAATTTAAACAGGATTCATAAATTCGCCAAGACAACATAGTAACTAAGAGTGGTATGGTTATAGAAAGAGTAAATCCTGTATAAGCATAGGAGTGACCTAGAGAGAGTAACCGAGTTAAAATGAATGGCTAATAGAGTGATCAAGAAATTGCAAGAGTGACCAAAAGAGTGTGCACGGAGATGCGCATAATCAAAAGAGTGACTTCGAGTAGGACCAGATCAATGAGTAAACAAAAGAGTGACTTAAATTGCGTTTCAGCTTTGGGGAGACGAAAAGAGTGCGTGGCTTAGAGAGTGTGTAGGCTTGGGAGTGACCTAGAGAGCAAGGAACCAGGTCAGTGAAAGATCAAACGAGTGACCGAAAAGTGACCAAAAATTAATGAACGTAGACACAGTTCATTTCTTAGTTATGTTAAATATTTTCATCCGCATGTTCGACATACTCTTCATTTCCAATTTTTGAGATGCCTTTCATCCTTTCTGAACATTTATCGAGACCCGTTCTAAGACGAGAAATTCATAAAGTAAAACATTAAAAAAAAATTATTTAAATCATGTAATAATTGAGATGTAAAATTTCTGTACGAAATTGAAAATTTCATCTAATTAGGAAAATTTTAATCAAGACCGGTAATTACGGATATACGAGGGAGCGAATCGTTGAGCGAAGTACTGGAGTTATCTAATTAATAAATTGTATTGAAACTTCGTTATAATGTGTTCACCGGAATTGAAATCTAATATGATATTCAATGCTGATAATTAATTGGCAAATTTTATAGAGATGGAAATTATCTATTAAAATGGATTTTCTTTTATTGGTCACGGGAAGAATTCCATTCCTGATTTTAATATCCTACGGGGAAAAAAAAAGAAATTAAATTATTGTAAAATTTTAATGAGGGGACTCATATAGAAACTGATGATCTTCTATTAATGATCATTATTGTATAAAGTCCACGATTATTATGTTGTGTTGTTCAGAGGTGTATTTACGGATGGGTGCTAAGTGGGCTAGAGCCAACGGCGTCGAGTTCAGAAGGGCACCTAGTTTCAGAAATTCGTAGTCAAGGAAATTATAGTTGAATGGGAAGAGATGACGGCGAAAAACCGTAAATCCCCCTTTGCCTACAGAGGGAGGGGGATACTGCTTCACCAAACACCAACTCTGGCCATATCGCAATATTGCAATTTACTGTCATTAATGAGATGGGTTGAAAATTATGGCGCTATCTATCGGTGGTCACCTCGAATTCGTTACGGAAAATATGTTATCTATATCCTCCTTCGGGTCCGAACCTGGGACCGCAACTTTCGCGGTGGTATACGAGAATCTTACCACTACGCCGCTCGGGCAGCGAAATAGAGGGAGGGGTAGGTCAGTGAGCAACCATAAGAGAATTTTCAAGCATGTGAGACCTGGATAATTAGCGACTTTCCTTTCGCAATTTTTTTTCGGCTATAATATATTTTTTAGCAAAACTTTATTTCCCTTTGACTATTTCTTTGACTAAAATTAGCAACTTGCGTGATAGCTTGGTATTCATTTTCACTTATTCAAACCGAGCTGAACCCCGGTCTATCGCCACGCGCAATTTGTTACCGATTGAGTCGTGCCAGAAGTATGTGTGTTCCTATCAGTCTGAATGCATATCTTGTGTCGCGTTTTGAATTTTCAGCGCTGCCATAAATGAGTGAAGTATAGTGATTTAATATTTTTACCGTTGCAGGACCGTTGCTCTCTGTGGCGAAAATGTTTAACGGGGAGATCTGCTCGAAGTCGGGAACCACAGAAAACGAACTTTAGTCAACTACTGTGGCACCAATAGCTTAATATTTTCTATGAAGGAAATATGATGAGCCCTCAAACTGCTACTTTTCTATTGGAACACCTTTCGCGGGTCAGATGAAACATCTTGGCGAGCCTCATTTCCCGCGGGCCGAAGGTTGTGCATCCCTGATCTACAGAGAGGGAAGAAAACCTCGCGTATATTGGTACACGGTCTGAAAGGGTAAATGTATTGTGAGCCGAGAAAAACATCCATCTTACATAAAATAATTCAAAGAAATTTGTAATGCTTCATATCCTGATGTTCAACACGATTTTGTTTTCTCCTCTGTTCAGCAATTCAGGAGTATATTGCATTAAGAGCTGAACGTAATGAGTATTCGGGCTCTAATTCTGAAACTAGACACTTAAATTACGCCGCCTTGTACTTATACGAGAAAAAAGATTATTTTTTTTTTCATTTTCCTTACTTTCAATGCATTTGTAGCATCGAAGAGCTGCTGTTGTGGGTAAAAGAAAGAGACCTTATCACGTGTTAATTACCGAAAATCCCTAAGCTAAGCTTGTTCCATAATTCTGAAACAGGAGAAGTAGATAGTGGGTAGAGAATGTAGAGTAGAGTGAGAGAGAAATTCTCTATTATATCGTACATAGAGAAAGAGAGAGAGAGAAGATGATAGTGGAGTACAACATGAAGAACAAGTGCTTTGGGAATTCCTTTAATTAATTTCGTTGCGGAAGATTGAGAAAGGATGAGGAAATAAAATAACCTCCTCTATGCGAGAGAGAGAGAGAGAGAGAGGAGGAGAGAGTTTTATATATATTGTATGGGTTCTTTTACACCTTATTTATTTATGGATGAACAAAGAAAAAAAATCCCGAAAACTTCATAGTAAATAACGATATGCCCCGATAACGTCCATGCATAGACAAGCGTAATTTTGTCGAAAAATAAATATCCGATTCCGAAAATGTTTATCTTTTGAACGTATATTTACATTGATTTCTTTACAACTATTTACGTCATTGGTATCCCGAGAAAGTGCAGAGCGGAGCAGGACGTTTAACTCGTGCCGTTTGGACGCCGTACAATCGACCGGATCATTGCAATCGTTAATTATGTCTTATTCATTTAGTGTGTAATTTTTTATAATAATTTTGCCAATGATAAAATATATCCGTAATTCATTAAGTCTTATCTATTAATGTTTACTCTGAATATATACATAATAAATACAAATACAAAGGCCACAACAGAAAAAATGCCCAATGAGGTGGCTGAAAGAAGATGTCCATAAATAAATGGATGTGGAATACATATCTAAACCACATCAAAAATAAAGCAACCCAATAATAGCAATATAAAATCAATTATTATGACAAAATATAAATACACTGCTCGAAAAAATGAAGTTATAAAATTATGAGTATAATGACATATTTTTTCATTTTTCACATGATCAGTATTACACATCACAATTTCATATAACATGATCAATGCTACATATCAATGTTATACAATACTTTTCGACCAAAGATTAGCGCTATATTTCGATTACTTTCACCGGAGTCAGCAATCAAGATGTCATGTACCTTTCATTTCATTACAAGCATCAGCCATTGTAGAACGTGTTTTCATTGTTTATTCCAACATGGCTGAAGCAGTATTACCGAAGGGCAGCGAAGACATTTTTGCACATGACGGCCAGCTTTATATTATCAAATATCAGTTATATATTTTACCAAAACTATCTACAAGGGAACTTCAAAAAATTCTCGATTACGATTCCAGTGAAGGCGATAGAAATCGAATTTTAATCTTTGGTCGGAAAGTATTGTATAACTTAATGATATTACTACTGTGATGAGTAACACTGATCATGTGAGAGAGATATGAAATATTTCAATATACTCATAATTTTATTCTTTTATTATGCATATATTTAGAGTAAACATTAAAAAAATAAGAAATAATTAATTGCAACTGCATTTTATTATTCGTAAATTTATTGTTAAAGAATACACATTAAATGAAAAAGACGTAATTGATGATTGTAATGATTCGGCCGATTGACCGGCTTCCAAACGTTCTGTACCCGGGTAAAGAGTCGGTACTGGCCTCCAAGTATATTTAAGTTTTCTTCAATCCGTACATTGAATTATTTTATTTTTGTACTCTGTGGAGCCAACAGAGGGCGATGACTTTCTAAATGAAAAGTAAATATCCTAGGTATTTTGATCAATGTAATTGAATATAATTTCTATTTCATTTTTTATGTCTGATTTATTCGAGACGCTTCACTAATATTGATCCTTTACCAGCTTTCAGTACACAAACTATACTAATGTTGTAAACTGGCAATTGAATTATTCACTGTATAATCGGATAATGTGTGCTGGAATCGCTGATTAAGGTGGGGCCGACTGTATATATATTAGCTAATTATCATTTCCCGAGTTATGAACGACTACAGTATATCACTATTTTTTGTTGAAATTTTTTCAAACATGCTATTTTAATTTTAGAATCAGCAATTTCTCTCGGACACACTTAAAGAACGGAATAATATTTCAAGAGAGCAGCATATGGTATTTGTCGAAATCGAAAAAATGCTGCTAATCGATTTGAAAATGAATTCTTAAATATTTGAATGTTTAGTTTGCTTAAATACATTCCATGTACTCCATACCTATCTGTTATGTATCGAATTAACTAGTTTGCGGATGGGGGAAATATATGAATTCTAGGTAGACAATAGAACCGAAGCAGCAACTCGTCACAATGTTTTCCCAATAAGCTCTCCTGATTACTCAAATCAGCACAGAGTCGCTCTTCCATCGGTTAATTAGCATTCGGGAAGCGCCAACGGGCATACATATACCTACCTACCTGCCTTTTTTTCGTCCTTTATTTTGCTCGCCGAAACTGACATCGTTGCTCATTAAATACGGAAGTGTATTTCGGAGCCTTCAAACTCTATCTTGAAAAGAACACGCCCATATTAGCTGATGCAGTACCGAGTGATAAATTAAATGCAAATTAAGTGGCGGTGTTTACCATCGGGATCGGAATGATCTGTTCCCTCTTTCCTTTCCACTTATGGGAAGAAAGTGTCTCTCTCCCTCTCTTTGTTTTTCCTCTTTAAATTCAAGAGACGAGGTTTTGATTTTTTTTGAAGATAAGGATACCCCTTGTCATTCAAAAGATAACATGAATTCAATTTTTCATTTTGATTTTTATTGATTAAGGCAAATTTATTCACCAACGTTTGCCCTTTTGACATATATTTATTTTTCCGGAAAGAAATGATACAAATTGGTTTTGAAAATTTCAGTTTACTCTATTCAAGGAGGGATGTTTAATTTGAGATAACAACTGTAATATGATCTGGGAGTTGCATATTTCTATTGAATTATCTTTAAATTACATCTGTCATATTTTCCAAATTATCAACATCTAATATTTCATATTTGAATAATCGTTATAATTATTTATTTAATTGAGAGGCGTATGTTTACAAACCAGATTTACGATAATGAACAGCGGCGGAATTATACTTTTGCTGTCTGTGGGCTTTCTTTCTTTCAAACCGAGCACAACTCCGGTCTATCCCTACGGATAATTTACTACCGATTGAGTTGCGCCAGAACTGTGAGTGCGTGTGCATCTTACAGTCTGAGTACGCATATAGCGATGTGTGTTAATTTTTAATATGTTCTGCCATCTGTATTTCCAATTGTGAGTGAGAAGTGTCTGTTGCTTTCGGTGGCGAGACTTTTCGAGGAGAGATCGGCTCGCACTTGTATCTCGAGAAGTCGGGGACCACAAAAGATAACTTCAGCCGACCACCACTTCGGCGGTGGTGGCTTTCGAACCCGAGTGTTCGCGTTGCGTGTCGTCACTCTGGACACTCACCCAACACAGCAACGCTGATTTTGGACTATACAATTTTACGCTCTTTACCTGTTCTAGTCTAATCTTCCTTACCATTCATTACTCAAATTAGCCGTCGTAGGCTATAACACATAGGTGAGTGTTATTTAATCCGTTTCTACTTGATAAAAGATAAGATTAAATGAACGAATTCGTGGACCGGCATGAACGGGAAAAGTACTTTGGAGAACGGAGAACGAAAACTGTTAGCGCGGAAAATTATCTCCCTAACCTTCTACCTTGTTATATTTTATCACGAGAGAAACAAACACCTTTGATATAGGACTCGTGCTGCCACCTACGAAATAAAAACAAGAAGGTAAATAAAAACAGATGGGGAAAAGATTTTTGGTTTGAAACCGGTGTGCAGCATGGAAATAAATAGTATTTGAGATGATCCAATATATTTTTCTTAATTTTCGTCATGCACACAGGTGTAAATATTCTATGTCTCATAATACCAGTTAGTATGTCCTCAAACAGACATTTTTGACAAGATCAAAAAACAATTGCAATTTGCCATACAGTAATTCCCGTTTGCTATAGTTTCTGCTATAATCAATATAAATTTATCAATGGATTTTTTTTTTTTTTTGATGTAACCAGAAGTTTCTTTAGGAAATTGTTCAAAATATATCTTTGTGGTGTAAAATAACTATGTTCTAATTCCTTTTCGAATATAATTCACTAAAATTATGTTTAATATCAAATGTGGATATATTTTTTAAAAGAGAAATTGAATAGATATATATAACTAGAATGTTTTTCTATGGCAACACATCATCTTCTCCTGAAATTTACTTTACAGTCAACTGAAGAAAACGTATTGTGAAATTCCATTATATGGAAAATACTTTATGACAAATATTTGCATAAAAAACAAACAAAAATTTCTCAGTGGAAATTTCCTTTATTTTTCCCTATAAATAAAAAAAAAAATCATCCATTGTTCAGCCATACTTTCATTCAAACATACAAAATAATAACCTTTTTTTCCAGTTTTCAGCAACACATGACCCATTCAATTTGATATACAAAAATAAATTGAATTCATTTAATTCAATTTCAACATCCCCCTCCTCTCATGTCTTTTATATGTATATTTCCATTCTTTTTGTCCATATTTATTTACTGCAAAACATTTTTTACTGTTTTTTACACAATTTTCCTCCATCTAAATAATCGCATACCGCAGAGAAGAATGATATATCAATAATTAATTACGCATTGAAACAACTATATTATATATAACCAGGAGGAAAAAGATAATTATTCGAATTATGAATGTTACAAATGATATTATATTTTGTTATAGTTTTTGCTACTATCCAATCAAATTATTGCTGCGAGTTTGTTTTTTTTTTGCTCGAGAGAATTTGCTTGATAAGTTATTAAAAAAATACATATATCCACGGAGGTCTAAAAAAACCATATTCTGGTTCTTTTTCGAATATAATTCACTGAAGTCATGATTAATATCCGATACGCGTTCTTTTTCAAGAAAGTGAATAGATATGTAATTTGAATGCTTCGCTATGGCAACATCATCTTCTCCTGGAGATTTTATTTACAGTCAACTGAAGAAAAAGCAGGGTGAAATTTCATTTTATGAAGAATAAGTATTTGCATTAACATACTTTCATTCAAACACACACAATAAGAATAAAGTTGCATTATTTTTTGCCTGCTTTCAACAACATATGAAATATATTCAATTTGATATACACATATAAATTGAATTTACTTAATTCAATTTACAATATATTTTTCTCCCATGTCATATATATGTATATTTCAATTTTGTGTCATTATTTATTTCAAACATAATTCAGATGGCATAGACAATTTTTCTCCATCTAAATAATCACATATCACTGAGAAAAATTATATATTAATAATTAATTACGCATTCAAGCAATTATATGACACGTAACCTCTCCAAAAAAATAACATGGGGCACCACGCTGTCTCTACGAAAAGATATATGCCGCTGATATATGATACGTAACCAGGAGATAAATTTAATTATTCAAATAACCAATGTTACGAATGATATTTTTTTTTATAGTTCTTGCTGTAAAAAAAACACAAATTAGTATATGGATTATTTTTTTTCTGGTCGAAAAATTTTGCTTAATAAAATGTTCAAAAAATATCTGTGCGGTTTAAAATAGCCATATTATAATACGCGTTTTCTGAATATAATTCACTGGAATTATGTCTCATATCCAATACGGGTATATTCTTTTTCAAAGAGAAAATGAATAGATTTGTAATTTGAATGTTTTTCTATGTCAACATCATCTTTTCCTGGGATTTTTCATTGCAGTCAACTGAATAAAGCATGGTGAAGTTTCACTTTAGGAAAAAATATTTGCATAAAGTAAAAAAACAAAAATTCTCGGTAAACGATTCATTTATTTTCTCATAAAATAAAGAAAAAACTTTTGTCCAGCGATATTTCTATTCAATATATACAATAATAACTCAACTACATCTTGTTTCCCTCTGCCTTCAGCAACATATGACACATTCAATTTTACACACACAAATATATTGAATTAATTCAATTCCATTTACCATATTTTTTCCACCATGTCTTTTACATGTATATTCCGATTCTTTGTCTATATTTATTTACTAATGGAGGAGGAACTGGATAATACAAATAACATAAATACATGTCACTGAAAAAAATATATATATTAATAATTAATTACATATTGAAACAATTATATGATATGAAACCAGAGAAAAAATGGATATTAGAAGGCGTGGAAAAAAATTGTTTTCCTTGCGGAACTTGATGAATTTTTGAAGTCGATTTCGCAAGAAGAAAATTTAAACAAAAATTGATCAAATATCTGCAAGCCAAAGTTTCGATTTACACAATGTTTCGATCGTAGGATGAGGAGAATAATGTAAATATGGACTAGCCTCTTTCGAAAGTCATTGGAGAAGCAGCTTCTTTCTGTTTCATATTTATCTGAAAAATGATGGCAAAACTCTCTTGCTCTACCGAAGAAATCCATTTTATTGCGCTAATGTATTCGTAAGTAAATAATCGTTTTTCCTCTGAGCAGGAGGATGGTTTTCCACCGGATTTTGCCACAAGATAATCTGCATCATCGACGAACTAAATATTGGCTAACGTCAAAATTGAACCATCTCTTTCTCTCTCTCACTCCCTCCACCAAAGTCTAATATATTTTCCATTTTGCCTTAAGGCAGACGCCATTACGACGTGTTTTCTAAATGTTTCCGTAAAAATCTCAACTCGTAAGTTTCCCGCTGCAGCAGCCAATTTTTGATGCCATTTATTACGCGTTGCTCCGTAAAATGTTCATAAATAAATAAATATATATTTTTAATCTCGAAGTTTTACATCTATCATCTAGAACGAGGTTATGAATTTTTCAAGCTTATCGTTAGTGGTTTGGTTTTTCTCCTGTGAGAGGCGAATAAATGACAAACGTTGAGTATTAACACGTGGAAATGGGTATTTGAGAATGCAGCGATGGAAATTTATATATGTTGCGAGATATAAAAGAAATAAGGTATAGTTTTCTCTCAAATATTTGCAGGTTGCATTATCTAAACTTAAGATACCTCCAGAATCCTAAGATACCTCCAGAATCCTATTATTATGAATCCATACGTTTTCGTTTTTGTACGCTATACTAATATTTAAACCGTGTCAATTTTGTTTTAATTTTTTTATTTTTAAATGTGACATATCAGTACAACCTCGCACAATACTTTTTGATTCGATGAGAGGAGATTATATATCCTTGGGGGGAATTTTTTTATCATGGATAAGCAAGTACAGTCAAGTCCATATAAATCGAATGTGCAGCGGTCGACGAAAAATATCGAGTTATCGTCTCAGTATGACTAATCAAAAATTCCGAGTGGGGAAAAAAGATTTATTATAATAACAGTGATATTTACGAATATCGTATTAGTAAAACATGTCAAATTACAGGAGATGAAGAAATTCGAAAATACAAGTTCTTCTAATTTAATAATATCTAGGTATTAAATGAGAATGCTTAGAAACAAACTAGACGGACAAACGGCACATTCATGATACTCGTATAAATGAAACGAATCATAAATAAAATGTATACAAGATCATTTTCTGTCAAAAAATGCGGTGATTTTTCACTGTCTCTTTTTATCCTTCTTTCGTGAGAAAGTCATTTACTTTTTGCAAGCAAAAAAATGGATCTACTAAATTATGTTGCTAAATTTTATTGCCAAATGTTAAATTCCATTAGAAAATGCTAAATTTTATTGCCAAATGTTAAATTCCATTAGAAAATGCTAAATTCTATTGGCAAATTACATTGGGAAATGCTAAATTTCATTGCCCAATTACATTGGAAAATGCAAAATTTCATTGGAAATGCTAAATTTCATTGGAAATGCTAAATTGCATTGGAAATGCTAAATTGCATTGGAAATGCTAAATTGCATTGGAAATGCTAAATTATATAGATAAATGCTTAATTTTATTTAATGAATGCCATTTTTTAAATTTCTGTTATGCCCGAAAGAAAAAAGCCGGTTTGTCCTTGTTAGAAAACTTTCTTGACACAGATGCACAACAGAAGCGGTGGCATGACCACAGAAAAGCATTGCTAAAGCAGCTAGTCCCACACCCAGGTGGTAGCGCACCCCTCTCGGTGAGTATAAAAGAAAGCCGCCGTTCGGAATCGGCAAGATATTGTAGGCCCGGTCTAATTAGCACTCGTGTGCAGAAAATGATTGTGGGCAACAAAAATGATTAAAAGAAAGAACTTCGAGTTAAGGGAAGATTTTACCACTAAAATACGGAAAAGTTCTGTCACTTAGTGAAAACTTCGACTTGAACAAATATTCGAGTTATCGGAAGGAATTTCGACTTATCAATAATTAATTGTATGTGGGAACTAAAGTAACATCTATTAACGGGGTATTGACGAGACATCTCGTCTAACTTGATGCCTTGCATTTCAAGTATTTCGGCAATTACGAATTATCCCGCCTTCTTAAAACCCTCTTTTTTCGGCAATGTCGAACCCAGACACAGCTTTCAGCTTTCTCCTCTTGATAACATGTTTCCATTCCCCCAACCTACTTGATCAACTGTCAGTGGACAGAGTCAGCCTTCGTTCAAAGTTTAATAACAGAAGGAGAAGACGGTGTTTTTTTTCCCCCCTCCACTTCGGTGTAGTAAAGGAATATACGAATAGTGTAAATAATGGAAAAAGATAGAGAGTATTTCTATTCCTAGTTTTTTAAGCATTATTCTCTTAGTGTTGGGAGGACACACTTATAATTTGCACAAAATTGGGAAAATAAAAACTTTCATGGATAAATGTTTCTTCTTTTGCAGAAGTTTTAAGCTTTGGGTGCTTCCACTGTGACAGTTAAAATGTTGAAGAGGAAATTTCCAAAAACCACTTGAAGGGTTAAAATAATTGAAGTTCCTTGAAAAATGTGAATTTGATAATCTGCTGTTATGTTTATCGGCCCCTATGTGATCTTTCCACCATGGCCCACGTCTCCTGAGACGAACCAGCTTATATCCCCTAGGGGGACAGAGCGGGGGCCATGGTTGGTCTGGAAAAATGCATGATACAATTTTCAGAGTATGAGATATTTTACAATGAAAATCATGAAGGATAAACGGTGAATAACATCGATTTAATTGTAATTCAGTCCATTATATAAATTTTCCATTGCCAAGTCTATTCAGTGTTTTCTTTAATGATGCTGAAACAACCGGCTTCAGAAAAAGTGGGAGAACTATGGTTTTCTGAAAACTACTAAAATTCATAATCTGACTGTTTTGATGATTCTATTCTTCAATAAGTGAAAATCTCTTATAGAATCTATGAAAAAATTTGGCATTTCTGCACTTTACATGTTTCACGATGATATATTTTAAAGAGAAAGTAGGGAAAAATATATGTTACTCTACATTGCTTGCAAACATGAGTTCCAACAATTATTCTTAGTTTAGTTTAATCCTGTGTGGTTCACCCTCCCATGAAAACGTATTATTATATTTTTTTTTTTACAAATACGGATGTAAATTGGGTGCTGTTAGAATAATTTTATTTTAAACACAATACTTCAACATGACAAATTTATTAATTTGAGTTGATTTCTTAATTAGCTAAAATGGTTAATCATGGCTAAACTATATACAGTTTATCATTATTCCAATGCTATCTATGAACATATAACATCTTCCATGAAAAGTTGAATAGTTGTTGCCTTGAGTTCTGCTCCCAACCTTTCATATTGGTGCAATTTTATAAGTCTTTGGACACTTTAAATTTCAAATATCAGCATCTCTGAGAAAATAACACCTACAAGGCTACAAAGAATAAATTCTTTTAGATAAAAAAATATATAACCGTGTATATAATAGCCGTATTTTTTGTATTGAAATGACACTATAAGATCTAATTTTCAAAAATGTAAAAAAATTGGTGCAAAGGGTTTTTACTATGTATTTGAAATATGTATTCAAATATATACGGGACAATATATAGACAATTAAAATTGCTGTTCAATTAATGCAAGTAATTTCATTCTAATTTATATACGAGTAAATATATATCTATTCTATAATATAAAATCACAAACAAACTCGAAAAGGGCCTGTTGCTAAGCAACCGAGTGACGGAAGTGGGTGAAATTTTTGAGTGACGGAAATCTGTTACGGAAGTGGGTTCGATTCCTATATCGATATTCACATTCATATTCATATATTCATATTCATATATCGATATTGGGTCGATATTCACATTCATATTCATATATTCATATTCATATATCGATATTGGGTCGATATTCACATATCGGGACCCATTTGACCCATCGGGACCATGTTATGTGCATGTACCAAGAGGCTCCTGCATCCTACAGCAGAGCCCTTAGGCTGGAATTTAGATTTCGAGCCCCCAAACCAGCTTTTCAGGGGTCCCTCTGTGATTAATTTATAGTGTGAAAAATCAAAAAGTGATAAGAATCGTTGTGGCCCCTGTCAGCCCTTCCTTTGTGGGGGAGGTCCATGCCGAGAGGTATAATATACACACACAACAGCAGTGCTCCCAACACAGGGTCGGGGTACCCGGGGAAGATTTCACGTATAAGTAAAAAGTTTTCATTTCCAGGGGCCCTTGATGGATCTCATTGTTTTCTTGCTGCTTTAACGTTGAAAAATTTCGATAGCGGAAGCAAAAGATATATCCAGTCTGGGGCCCCACCAAAAGTATGCGAATTGGTGTCCCGGGTAATTGGTTGGGGGCCCTGGATTTTATTCGTTGGTAAAACGAATACAAATGGAAATTTTTCATGGCACTCGCTCCGGGGGATGACCGACAAGCTTCCAAGTCGGGGGCCCCATGTTTACAGGTTTCATTTTGGGACCCTGGATTTTATTCGTTGGTAAAACGAATACAAATGAAAATTTTTCATGGCACTCGCTCCGGAGGATGACCGACAAGCTTCCATGTCGGGGGCCCTATGTTTACAGGTTTCATTTTGGGGGCCCTGGATGAATCTCATTCTTTTTTGTTGTAGAATTTGCAACAGCCGAAGCCCGAGATAAAGCCAGTCTGGGGCCCCACCAAAAGTATGCGAATTGGTGTCCCGGGTAATTGGTTGGGGGCCCTGGATTTTATTCGTTGGTAAAACGAATACAAATGAAAATTTTTCATGGCACTCGCTCCGGGGGATGACCGACAAGCTTCCAAGTCGGGGCCCATGTTTACAGCTTTCATTTTGGGGGCCCTGGATGAATCTCATTCTTTTCTGTTGTAGAATTTGCAACAGCGGAAGCCCGAGATAAAGCCAAAAGTTTATGGGGTTAAAGCCAAAGTTATTGGGGCCCCACCAAAAGTATGCGAATTGGTGTCCCGGGTAATTGTTTGGGGGCCCTGGATTTTATTCGTTCGTAAAACGAATACAAATGAAAATTTTTCATGGCACTCGCACCGGGGGATGACCGACAAGCTTCCAAGTCGGGGGCCCCATGTTTACAGGTTTCATTTTGGGGCCCTGGATTTTATTCGTTGGTAAAACGAATACAAATGAAAATTTTTCATGGCACTCGCACCGGGGGATGACCGACAAGCTTCCAAGTCGGGGGGGCCCCATGTTTACAGGTTTGATTTTGGGGGCCCTGGATGAATCTCATTCTTTTCTGTTGTAGAATTTGCCACAGCCGAAACCCGAGATATAGCCAGTCTGGGGCCCCACTAAAAATCTGCGTATTGTGTTCCCGCTACTGGATGTGGGGCCCTGGATTTTATTCGTTGTAAAATTGATAAAAATGAAAAATTCTCACAGGGGGGTGTCCGACAAGCTTGCAGGTCAGGGCTTCATGGAAATGTTGGCAGGTTGTAATTCGGTGCCCCTGAATGTATCTCATTGATTTTTGTGGTTTAACATTGTAAAATTTGCAACACATCGGTAGCCCAAGATATATCCAGTGTGGGGCCCCACTGAAATTCAGCGAATTGAATCTGGGGACCCCCATGGGGAAGTTTTCTGGGGATACTTGATGAATCTCATTTGTTTTTTGTTGCTTTATTATTATCTTCATTAAAATTCGCTTCTTCAGTAGGCTGGTGCTTTCACACGTCCCTTTCCCCTTTTCCATAGCACGCTGATGAAGTGGGACGAAATAAACAAGATATGTCCGGGAGAGAAGTGGGGGGGGGGGGGGTTGGCCGCCAAAGGCGGCAGGGGGGCAGAGCCCCCCCCAGTATATATATAAATTGTATTTAATATCTCTCACTTCGTCTTCACCCCCATCAATTCTCTCATTTCAAATATATCTTAATGAAAGCGTAGAACATGGAATTAAGCCGACATTTATCAACTTATACTAGTGACTTCATGTCATAATAAGTAAGCATTCATTACACACACATTATTGCACAATATTCTCTACGACAACATTTCACCGTAATATAAAATCAGTTTTATAAATTAATAACGTTGAAACTCTATTAAAAAAAGCCTTGTGTCAAATATTAATTGATTCAGTAAAACTTTTATCAGGTTAGGATTTTTAAAAAAATGAATAAATTCTGTTTAAAAAAAATTTTCCTACGTGGATCAAATATATCATTAACCTAATTTACTGTTATTTATTCGTAATCGCTCCTATGAGAATAGAAAAAAATAATTATTTTTATCGTCTGACATACAATATATAAATTCGAAAAATATAGAATAATTATCCCGTATATGAAAAGCTTTTATAATATATTGTATTAGAATTACAACAAAAATAATTCCAAATCAAATCGTTTTTCTTTTTCTTTCCCTCAAGTTGAAAGAAAACTAAAAATAATGAATGGAATTAACGAGGAAGCGTTACTCGAGGAAAATAAAATACGGTTCAGGATTTGCGAGAGCTAATCCCGTATCGTAAATAGTGATACAACATTTTGATTTATGACTTAAGATGTAAGAGAAGAGTAACAAAAAAAAAAAAATAGTTTAAAGACGGAGGCGAAGAAATTCACTGAGCCACGATTTTTCATGGAGCTGTTACTCTCGGAACAACCCTCGAATGATAAACGCGGGCGATGTTACACGAAAAAAATAAATAATAAAATTGTTAAATAAATGAAATGATTTTTTTTTTTTAACGTTATTCTTGGTTCCGTGTTACACTTTGGCTGTTCACATCGCAGCAACTTCGCAATAGATCAGCGGGCAATATGCACTTTGCATACAAACACTCTCGCTCGTTCCGCGCGTAAATATAAATAACACGAAATCGTGCGCGGAATCCTCAAACGCGGGAAATTAGACGAAGTTTTCCATCTCCAGAACGTTTTTCCCAAAGGAGCTCTTCCAACACGAGGCTTATTTTCTTATTTTTTTCACGGCATTTTTATCTTTCGGCCTTTTTTTTTTCTTTTTTTTTTGGACAAATACATTCTTTTAACAATAATAATAACATTAAGCTCTTGCGGAGTTTACAGAACTTTGATGGAAATTGACGTGGCTGTTAGAAGCTATTTTCAACCTCCCGCTTTTTGAATAAATGGATAGGTAGCTATGAAATGAGAAAATGCCTAATTTTTAAGGTGTGTGAGAAGTCAGATTAACTGCAATTAATACAAAACTTATGAGTTTGACTCACATCTATAGGGGAGTGTTGTAATTTTTAGTCAAAGATATACAGAGTTGGTTGAGATTAACTGAACGAAGAGTCTGTCTGATGGGAATATTTTGTTGAAAAAGCAGATATTTGACCTCATTTGAGCAAAGTTTCTTTTTTTTCAAATTTGCTGATTTGATTTCCACATTGTTTTGTTCCCTTTATCCAGTTATTAGCTAAAACTAGCTACTATTGCGCTCACGTGCATTATTCTGTTGAAAATTACTTTATTCTTTCGGCAAGACCGTCGTGAGATAGGTTAATTTTACCCTATTGTTGTAGGATGCGACTTCAGCTCGGCATTGTCGTTATGCGGTGCTAAGCCCTGGTGGCAGAAGTCTATAGATTCGTATCTGTAGCGCAAATCCCACGACGGACATTAAGAGTGTTGACACCACCCCTCGAATCAGACCTCATTGGCACTCGACTCGGGATTTACTTCCGTTTCGCTCTGCCAAGTACCTTACTGGGCAGGAATGCAGCGTCTGATTTACGCATTATCCTGTATGCCCTTAGGGGTCGGTCAGAGGTGTATCAATGGGCGTTATTCTTCCGGCAAAAAATGACACTACTAGAATAACTGAACATTCACTGCAATATTTTGATACTTGAGACGTCCCTACAAGGAAGTATTCGTTTATATTAGTTGCAGATCCTGGTGCCACAAATGTGTGGGTTATTTTTTCTTACTGTAGAATTTTTCTTTTGACTTAAGGGAGTTAATACTTGACTCGAAGGACTGTAAATTTTTCACTGGAAGTATGATGAATATGAACTTTGTGGGCTTTCATCACAATTGTAGCACTTAAAGTTGAACTTTCAGGGAGTTTCCGAGATGACTTACAGTAGAAAGTGTCTCTGGGAAAAGTGTTATTTATTATATAAAATTTATAGAAATAAAATTTTGGAAAAAAGTTGTATGTGAAGATTGATATACTCTGCATCATCTTGCTTGAAAAAATTGAAATAAGTGTGTTATATTTCTTCATAAAAAAATAAATGAGGAAATTGGAATTTTTGAAAAATAAATATTTGCTGATATTTATGTTTTTAATGCATTTTTTGCGTATCAAAAATGCAAAAAATGTTTTGAAAATGCCGAGAAAATGAATACTCGGGTCTGAAAAGGATACATCTGACTGTAACAGATGATTACCGGTTTTTCTATATGTTCCACAGAGGCAAATTTCAAAGGATTAGAAATAAATTAATGGAAGAGTTGATCAACTTTGCTCAAGAGTATTAAGAAGACACCAACGAATAATGCAAATTTGTATTTTCGTGTATTTGCTTTATATTCGTTGGTGTATTCTTAATAAATAAATTATTCTCGTGCGAAATGCCATTTAAAAGTTGAAATACGAGACAATCATTTGTCCCGAGAAACGTTTACGTTTTACATTGAAGCTTCTTCCATGTTCTCTATAATTTTTCTAGATTATTTTGAGTTGATGTGAAAAAAAAAAAAAACTATCTATTAGCGTGGCCTTAACGTATTTCTGTTTTCAGAGAGCTCGTTTTGCGTCCTCTGGTGCTGCAATCTGCCTTCCATATTATCGTGTGAAGGTCTTCTCTGTGGAGAATTTTTTTTTTCAAATCGCGACAGGTTTGCATTCGCGTCTTAAAGCTGGGAAACACATTGAACATTGAAGGACCGGACCCATCCCGCTTCACATCTCAGAAAGATATCGAAGCGTTCCCAAACGATGCCCGTGCAAGAAAATTTATTAATTTATGTGAAAATAACAAATGATATCTCATATATAGCTGCTGAAAAGCACAGAAAACCAACTTCAGCCGACAACCAGTTTGCACCAACGGTTCTCAAAGCCGTTGGTGTTTCAGAGATAATGTATTTGGACTCAATCGCAATCCTAAGACTAGATTTGTAGGGCGAAAATGAAACAATAAATAAGATAAGCTGAAGATAAGCCACAAATTCCACAGAACACTGAGGAGATTATTCGATAACTCCAAGCTAATGATTGATGTCGTTGAGACCACGCTGTTTCGAAATCGCTGTTCATGGTCCTATCCAGAGTGTCACGTGGAGGTGAATCACCTAATTTAAGCAAGAGCCCATACGAAGGCGCTGAATTTCTGGAACAATCTATTCCAGCAGCATCGCCTCTCCCTTAGCCCCCACAAGGTGGTGGTGACAGGGCTCCAGCCTCGGCGCCTGAGATTATTCTTATCATTTTTTGTTTTTTTCCTTCTATAAAAACACAATAGGTGACACCCTTGAAAAATCCGTCTACTACTACTACTAAACCACACATGCACCTCGTCCATATTTCTCTGAGGAACTTCTAACGATTTCTTACAAGTTGTTTTTGTGTAAGGCTGTTTCTGGTGCTGCCATCTGCTGTTTTTCGAACTGTGAGTGAAGTGTAATGATTGAAGATTTTACTGTTGTAGGCCTGTTGCTCTGAAGGGGGCCACCCTGATGCAGGATGTGGAAGCCATGTTAGTAGAAGCTTTGAAAAAACAAAACCATTTCATGTGATTTCCTGAAGGAGGGCTAGAATTGGTACTTTGAAGGATTTCGAAGACCGTTGAATATTTTTAAATATTTCAAAAGTATTTCGGTATGTTTGATACAAAGTTTTCTCAAGTATCACATGGTTTTTCGGTTCAATAACTCATCATTGAAGTTCACTAAAGCACCATCAAACCAATATTGATCTAATTATTGTGCCTATGAATTTTCGCAGGACAACTGAAAATACTGCTCTCCCGTAAATATTTCGAAAGTTACTCCAAATTAAAGTGTTTATTAAATCATTGAACACCCCCAGACATGTACGTTAATTCTGTAACTAATTAAAATATGCTAGTAACATTTCTTTGATAAAATTATCCGCTTTCTCGTTGAATTTCGAGTAAAGTAGGCTCGTTTTTAGTTGAATTCCTCAGAGGTAAATTAGAAACTGTGTAAATGAACGCAGATAAGATATTGGCTATGCCCAGTGGTTTGTAAGAACCCATTAGAAACTTCAAACGGAATTACCTTAGAAAATAGATTGCGTGTGGACGTTATATTTGAATAGTTAACAAATCGAATCGAGGATTCATTTGAAGTTGAAACTTCAGCATTTTTATTTTCTCAAGAACGAACGCGAATGAAGTGTTGTCCGAAAATTATTGGCGCGTTGCCGAATACGTAAATGGAGTTTTATCACTTCGCAACCCCCCCCCCCCCCTGTACGTGAGAAAGTGATAATTTGTCATGAATGGGGCAACTCCGAATCGTTAAGTCAATCGGGGTTTCCTCCATCCATTCCAATTTAGTGCCAACAGTTTTAATGTCGCTTCACATAATTTCAACAAAGAGTCTTCACTGCCTGAACGCTTCAAACATTCTCTCTCTCTTTGTCCAGCATTGAAACAGTTAAGGCATCCGATTTTAAAAGGGTGCTGGGGAAGAAGAGAGCGATACGGAGAAGAGGAAAGTAAAATAGATGTACCCCATCGACTATGATGTACAATGTATTCCTCATCTTCCGCTTGTTGTTTTCATCGGCTAACGTCCACCCCATTTATAAGCAAAATCGCACTTTGGTCAATGCCCTATTAGGACGGCATCGGCGTTGGTTACAGAAAACACTTATTAGTTTCACAGTGTTGCGCTTGTTCCGGCAATCGATGGGTTTGATAAGGCAACTGATTGCCATTGTCTTCCTCGATTCATCTCTTGCGTATTTATCACGCCCTGTTAACATGTGCGTATCAAACTTTCGGTGCATGCTACATTGACTTTGATGAAAGTCTGCCCATACATAAATGCTTATTGAATGTTGGGAAAGCCATCCATTGTCTTATATAATGACCTTAATGTACCGAAGGAAACATCTTTCTCATGTATCAAACATAATTTTGCTCTTGCCAATTATTTCCCCGTTTCTCGTCATTTTCTTTCGTAAATATTTAAAACATACATATCAGAAATGAAACAAAAATGTTAACATAATACTTTAAAATATATTTTTGGGAATATTTTTTTTCATGTCTCTATGGATTTCTCCAGGCTGTATTTTTTCAACATTATGTCGGATATTGTTTTCTGAAATTATTAACATCAATGACTTTTGTAACAATCATTAAACAATAAAATTGAAATATATATCAAGGTATCATTTGTTTGAGCCAATGGTTAACAATGATTTGAATATACAGTGAAATCTCGACATAACGACATTCAGTGTCGTTATATTGTCGCTAGTAGGAGAGAAATTATCGTTATACAGAGAGGCAGTATTATTAGTACTACCCAAAATGCCTGCTGTTGATACGTTTTCCTTCACCGCTGTTGTTGTATAACTGAAAAAAAGTACACTTATGATGAACAATTGTTCCCCCCCCCTCCCCCAAAAAAGAAATGAAATATATAAATAATTAGTTTATAAATAAAATTGTGTCATACAGTGGAGCCCTAATCGTATCAAACTTAAACATTGCAGGTGCATTAAATTTTGTGCGACGCTTAGCGATTCCCAAGTGGATACAATCCACAAGATTCAACAAGACTCCCTAGGAGAAACAACGGGCACCACACAGACAAAGAAGTGATTGAAATTTATCAAAGATTACCGCACAGCAGTGGGGAATGAAGCACGTTCTCTGGTAGGCTCTCAACAACATCCATAAATTTGATCATCATCGGCTTAGTGAGGACTCTCGTGATGGAGGATCGTCGAATCACGATAAGAGATCTTGTGACGAGGCGAGCATCAGCATTGGATCTGTTCATTCCATTTTGGCTGACGATATGGACTTCAGGATAATCTCAGCAAAGTTCGAGCCAAAGCTGCTAACGATCGATCAGAAGCAACTGCACATATTGCACAGAACATGCTACTACTACTAAACCAGACATGCATGGACGATGCACCTCGTCCATGCTAAAGTACGCAGAACATGCACCTCGTCCATGCTAAAGTACGCAGAACATGCAGAACATGCAACACCGAACATGCAGAACATGCAACACAGTACTTGCTTAACATGCAACACAGAACATGCAGAACATGCAACACAGAACATGCATAACATGCAACACAGTACTTGCATAACATGCAACACAGAACATGCAGAACATGCGACACAGAACATGCTAAAGTACGCACCACACAGCACAACTATCACCAAGGAGTGCTACCGAAAAAAGTTCTTCGTCACAATTGGCAGCTCCATCACAATCAATGCAGTAGCGTTGTTCAAGTTGTCTACCATTTTGTCAAAAACCGAAAATACGACACACGGCTTTCGCTTATACTTCCTCACTTATTGGCAGTCTACCGGCGACTTGCAGCTTCTGCAGGCAGGAAAAAATCCAAGCAAGTGCACCAGTATCGCTTACATACGTGCACCAAATCACGCTTCCCTAGCTTCATTGGTTTTACTCAGAAAAAAATCATAATCGGATACTTCTTGAACAAACCTCTTATAAAGCAATGTGTAGTTAGATATTATATTCCTTGTTTTCATTAAATTAATATTAGCAAAAGAAAATACAAGGCTTTTTCACATGAATCAATTCTGATCGACAACAAACACAATTGTTCATGATAAAAAAACATCGCTGTGTGGAGGAATGTCATAAACCAAGTAGTTCACCATCACGCACCGAGGATCCAATTATTATTATGATGCAAAGTGGGATGAGGGACAGACGGAGAGAGAGATCTGGAACCCCAGAGGCGACAGGATATATTCCACCGGCTTAAATATGCTGACAATCGCAAATGCTCCCCGCACACGGATTAATGGTCATCGCATCCCCACGCTTTAGTCTAAAAGCTTCCCTGCAAGAGCAAACACGCACGCATGTTACTACCTCAGATTAGTTATCACTGATTATGCCTGGCAGGGGCTTGTTTCTATGTCCGCCATTGCATTTACCGATAAAACAGAACTTTATTTTATAAATTTCACGATTCTATGCGTCACCGAGAGAGACGATGCGAAATTTGGATTGCCCATCATTGAACAATAAGTAGAAGTCACGCGTTCCTATGCAGAAAACTTCGAAATTCACTCACATGCGCCAGGGTATTTTGTTGCTATACCACCGCTTGCGAGATGAATCACGTATCGGAGGTCTATACGCGTTGTTTCGATATTTTTCCTTAATTTAAAGTATGTCTAGGATCAACGGTTCGCCAGTAGTTTGCGATGAGTGCTGTTACCTATGCACCGCAAAGCGGAACCACCAAAAATAACACTCTTATATAGTCTATCTTTAAGATCCAACTTTTATGGTTCTATAACCCATTAATTTTGTTTTGGTATAAATGTAAAAATGAATTTATTGCAAGTGCCTTATAATACTATTAATAACGATTAGCCGAGTTTTGTAAGAAAATATAAAACTCGGAATTGTATAAACAAAGAGTTCCAGTCACGGGAGGTGAGTGGGTGTTCCCTCAGGGAACTCGCATCATAGATTTAGTTTTTGTGCAAGTAGTATTCAATTTGAGTTGAGACTCGGGTCTCTCCTCTCGGCTAGATTGTCCTCGTCAAGATCTGTTTTCCGGAGCCTCGGATTCCTCTCGTTGGGCCTCAGAACTCGGTCAGGACAGTGCGTGCGAGCTCATGCTATTCTCAAAAGTGCCCATGGAAAACAAAAGTTAAGAACCTGTGATTTATGCCTACCAGCCAGAAAAAAAAATACCCATACAGCATCTTTACACTGAAGTAAACGTAACTTTACACTGAAGTAAACGTAACTTTACACGCAACGCTGATTCAGAAACGTATTTATAGGAATGGGCTATCACACACAGGATGACAAATTTGAAGAATAAGCGGTGAAGGAAATTAGTGGAACGAGAGAAGAGCGGCAAAATTTGTTTGTTTATACCAAAGGCAACAAAACCGCAAATCTGCCTGTTCCTAGATAGTTCAGTGAGTGAGTAAAGAGGAATGATTTAGAGAGTGAGGAACCAAGTCAGTGAGTAACCGAAAGAGTGGCCTAGACAGCGAAGGGACCAGGTCCATTTGTCACCGGAAGTATGTGACTAACCGAAAGCATGTGCAACCATGTGATTGACTGAGAGCATGTACAAGCATGTGATTTATCAAACAGAGTGCAAGCATGCGGATCACCAAAATAGTGACCTACAGAATGTAGGACTTAGTCATTTTTTTTGTATTCATTCATTTTTCACACCCTACGGTGATCTTCTGGGCATATAGACAATTAGACCGGGACCATTAATTTATTGCAAATTCAAAAAGACAGTGTTCGACATTTTCTTTATATATATACTCACCGACGGGATTGCTGCGCTAACCCCTCGGTGTGAGACTCTCTGCAGTAGCAATCTTTATCTTCGTGAGTGGTCATGTTGCAACAGTTTCTGTTGTATCCCTAGTCAGGAAATTTTTTCACAAGGACGAATCGGATATCGAACTCGCGATACGTCCAAGCATCCTTTGTTATTTTATTCGAGTATCTTATCATCCTGGGCTACCGTACCCACCTAATCAATGAGTGACCTAAAGAGTGTGCAACCATGTATGTGGATCACCAAAAGAGTTGCCTAGAGATTGAGAGCCTCACTTCACTGAGTGAATTAAAGAGCGAATATGAGAGTGACTTAGAAAGGGAGCGAACCGGTCAGTGATTGACCAGGAGAGTGAATAAGAAAGTATAAGGCATGTGAATGATAAAAAAGAAAAGTGACTTAAAGGCAAATGCACATTTACAAGAGCTAAACGAGTTATTGGAAAGGCGCGAAGAATTTGGAGAATGCGTGGTGAAGAAAATCGTACAGATTGAAAGTAGAGGAGTAAAACCCTGAATTCGCTTCAGTGCTTGTTGAAGTTTTATATTCTGCTGGTTTACAGAATGGCAACTCCTCTGTTTTGTTTATCTTGTACAATTTACTTTTGATATGAGTGGCAACTATCAGTCTTGTTTACGCAGCCATACTGTACGGTTGTATCTGTCTATCTCTCTATACAATTAAACTTATATTACGGGATTCCCTGCGCCCAGTCAATGTGTTTGACTATGAATTAGTTTCATAATTTTCACAGTGCTGATACTTAAAAATAATTTGAATACGATTTTTAATCGAAATGTAACAAAGAATTGCTTTAGTCAGCACCGTGGTGCTTGCGAGCAACAGGTTCAAGATGTCCGTTCTAATGTTTCAAGAGAAATTCTCAGGTTATCGTTGTATATTTTACTAAACCCTGGATAAAATTTCGAAAGCTTAGAGGAACAGAGAGATGCGTATCTTATATAAGGCGTAATTTAATCGTGAACCACCAGGAATTTCTATACCGTGAGCCTTTTGAAGCATTAGTTTTTGAAAAGCGTTCAACGCATAGGATATGCTAATGATACAGAAGAGAGCCCAGGGTAAAAAGAGAATTTTAAATACCTCTTTGTGTGTGTGTGCAATGATCATGACAAAGTAAAATTAATTTACCTGTTAAACGTACCAGGCATTACGTGCCAAGGAATTCTCGTTCCATATAATCCATGATAAAAGTATTGTTTTGGAATATAAATGATATGTGCTCTACTTGTTAGACACATTTGAAACAATGTACACTGTGTCCCGTGAATCTTTCTTAAATCTTTTCTGTGTGTGAAACGTTTTGTAAAACTTCAGACGATGGTTCATGGCTGAGATAAAACAAATTCACCAACAGCGTTTCGTCCACCATTAAGCTACACTAACACGAATTCTCAGAAATGAGCTGTTAATTGTACAACCTGTATTTTATAGGATTCTGACTAGCATATTTCCAGTTATTCGAGTTCGGGCAGCGCCCTCTAACGGAAAAAATTGAACTTTTTTCCTGTAACAAAAAGGATTCGTAATTCTCCATATTCATGAGAATATTTTTTTATCTCGCAAACCGCATTCAAATCTACCAATTTCTTTCAATTTTTGAACTACATGCAAATATATGGGACGCTGTAAGTTATGAAGTTCATTTAATAATCAGAATAACATATTTATTCAAATTTCGGGGCGAATATTCAATCTGAAGATTCAAGTGTATTCAATATAATTACAACGTATATTCATGTGCATATACTTCCTGTGAGTACCTTATAGGAATTTTGATGCTTACCATAATCACATATGAATTCGCTTCTGGAATCTCACTTCTGGTATAATTTCAAATAACTCTTTGTAATTATGTGCATTTACTGTCAGTATTATGAATATCCCGGTTCGTTAGTAGTCAGAAATCAGCGACTAAGCAGCAACACTTATGCTGTATTCACTATGCCCTAAGCAGAGCGGTCGTATCATTGGGCTCAATCCTATGCACTGAATTGAAACTAAATCGGAGATACTTATCTACGTCATGTTACGCGCTACTTCTAGCCTTTGTAATGACTGCCAAACGACGAGGGGTAGATTCATCCAGCATGCTGCAAATAGGCGGTCGCATTGCTTGTAAACCTTATCCGTAGGGTCGCTGTTATTCGAATGAAGTGGGAGTATTATTTTGTGTCCCAAAAGTGCTCAATAGGAATCCGGGGTCCAATTTATTCAGGAGAATGATTTCCAAATCAGGCTGAAGCTTTCTCGGACTATGACAGAAGCAAATTTTTCAACTGTTGCAACCAATGTCCATACGGATATATGACACGCATTATAGACCAGAGATTGTACTTACCTATATGCTTTGTGATTGGTAAATCTAAGAAAGAAAATAATATAACAAGAAAATTCAGACACTTGTCATTTTCACTTTAAAATATGGACGACAGAGGGGAGCACCAGCAGAAAACCATACACTCCTAACTCCGACAATATAAACATGTTAATACAACGCATATTTAGAAATTCCGCACCAGAATGTGTACGTAGTCGTGTGACACATTCTCTGACTGGACAATTCAGCTTTAGTAGCACTACGAAATTTACATGCCATTGCCTACCCTTTCCGTGGAAAACCACGGCTTTCCGTGGAAACACATGGTTTCTCTGCATGGGCCCCACTAATTTAGGGCTTCAAATTTAAACAAAATATCTTTGTTGAAAAACCAGACATTTTTTCCAATGTTGAGGTCTTCTAATGTATGCTTTTCCCTTCCCAAGGCCCCCCTCAAGTGAAAAGTGGGATTAGCCTAAATTAAGAATTACTAGTATAAATCAAAGTGTACCAGTATATATATATATTGAATATGTGAATATTGAATATGTGGAACACTAATAGAAAACAGTCCGACACGTATGTAACCATTCTAAGCAGAACATATTCAACATAATAAATCGTTCTAAACAGATAACCAAGGAAACAAATATTTTCTGGATTCGCTGAAGTGAACTTGGAAAGAAAAGACATATTGTCTTGGAGTCGAACCTCCAGGCCCTCTTGCATACCGGGCAATCAAGCTACCATGCACACCACTGGAGACACGACCCTGTCTTCCTTATTTCTCGCACTGTGTCGTGAGGCACCGAAGAGGCATTAGTAGTTTCTATTAACTTCGGGAAATGCCCCCGCCCCCCAGTGTCGCCTATGTCTCTGAAAAGATACTATTAGAAAGTATTTGAAGTAGAGCTTGCTTAATATAGGAAACTACAGTCGTCCCTCGGTATTCGCGGGAATTACGTTCCGGGGAATGAGAACGCATACAGAAAATCCACCAATACGAAACATTACAATTCATAAGTATGGGCTTCAAAAAACTTCTTTAAAGCCTAACTGGGAATCCCCACTTCTATGAGGAAGTCCTCGTTTTAAAGGTCAATTTCTCTCTTCCTCAGAGAGAAATTGAAATTATAGAATTTCCCCATACATCAGTTCACCTCTATTAAAAGACCACGAACGAGTGTTTAGGAGGAACTTATTGTTACCCTCTTAGAGAAGTTTCACACAGTATTTCGTCAAGTTTATTCGAACCTTTATTAAACATTTCACTACACTATGCACGACAAGACATGATAGTGATACCGAAGGAAATAACTCTTATAAAAGATTTAAAACAGGAATAAAACTTCTAGCAAATTCGTACCAAATTACAATATAATTAGAAGAGCAAAAAAGCGCAGACATGGATTTCACAAGAAGTAAAAGATTTAAATAAATTTATTTTACATACCGTAACTATATAGAAAATAATAAAAAACAGAAAACAAAATAAAGCCTACTTTAAATATTACTTTATTTATCTTTCAATTCCTTAATGAAATCGCCATTTTCCTTTCCGAAAATCATTTTAAAAGGTTCTTAAGAAATCTCCAAGGAATGAAAGGAAATAGAAGTAAGATTTACAAATTATATCGACATACCATTGAATTGAATGGAAATGGATACTTCTTTTGATGAAGACAGTGATAAAGGCGAGAGAGAACCAAGTATACACACCAATACACCTTTTTTTCACGTTTTTCGCGAGATGTGAATTAATGCTATTCACTTGGCGCTAATTAACCAAACTAAAAAGGAATCGGATCTACACAGATAAGAATCGGTGCTTTCTTATCTGGATTAATTTTCAGATTATCGATTTGAGAAGGAAAAAAATCATTATACCGTGATAATTTAAATTTCAGTGCATTTTTTTTCCATTCCATTCAGGATTTCGTCAGTTTAAAATTAATTGATCTCTCCAGAGAGATCTGAGTAAAATACTTATCTCAGGACAATGGGCTTCTGGATTCGCAATCGAGATAGTCTAATAATGCATCGTATTTATCGAATTTGAGAAATTAATTACTTTCTATTTTTTTAAAAATGAATACTGCATGTTTAAGCGTATTGGGTTTTTAGGAGGCGGAAGAAAATGGAGAATAGCGTGGTAGTATATTAATGACTGAAGAAAAATTAAGATACCAATATTTTATACAAAGCTCACGTATTTTTGAATAGTGTGTCGATAACATTGTACATATATATTCTATTTTTCAAAATTTAAGCGCTTTTCTGAACATTTTATTACTAATTATGATTCAAGATTGTTTTATGATTTAGTTTTCTTTTTAACATTACTCTAAGTAGACAAATTCTGATCGTGATTTTTAATGTCAAAAAAGGTCCAGGTTCAAGCTCACAATTTTATATTTAATTGAGCAAGTCATGCTCAGTGTAGGTTTCTTCAACAAACAAGTTTTGATGAAAATGATTTTCCTTAACGAAGAGGTTTTGCTAAAAACAATTTTCGTTCTTTGAAATGGCTTGGTCGAAGGCAGTTTTCAATACTTGATCATACTCTGTTGGGAATACTTTTCTACATTAAACAGGCTCTACTTCAAATGTTATCGGGTAGCATCTGTTTAGAACGATTTTTTTACGTTTAGTATGTTCTGATTAGAATAGTTGCATACGTGCCAGACTGTTTTCTATCTGTGTTCAATATTTAACAATTTACATCGTGATGGTACTTTAAAGAACCAGTTTAGATAATTTGTTTTGAACTAATTGTTTTGAAAACGTTGTTTTTGTCTTTAGAACTAAAATGATCTACCAAATTAATTTACATGATAACTATTTATTATTATCATTACATTTATACGTTTATTTTGATTTATTATAATTTTCTTCTTATTCTACTTTTCACAATGTCGGATATAAAGGGTTATAAATTTCCCGCACTAAAGATTTTTTCCCATGTGGAAAAAGGTTCTGTTTCATGCAGTTTCTTATTTTGGGTGTTATGGTGCCTAAGCAGTCTTTATTTTAAACATGCTCTGTTTCCAACTGTTTTTCTATGTGTGTGCGTGTGTGATAATATTTATCATACATGTCTTTGTGGGTGATTATTTTTCTTACATTATTTATTAATGTTTAACATATTTGTTTTGATACATGTTTTCTTGCTTATGGTAACTTTTTATTCGTAATTTTTTCATTTCTTAATGATGATAATTTTATCACAAGTTTTTCATTGCAATTTTTTACATTTTCAATTTTATACATTATATATATACATGTATCTTCATACATTTTCTTCACTATATTAATCGTCATACATTTTTGTGGTATTTTTTCATACATATTTATGAATATTTTTTCATACATATTTATGAATATTTTTTCATACATATTTATGAATATTTTTTCATAAATTCTTATGTATATTTCGGAAAAAAAAATTATCTTAGTAATTTTGCATACATTTTGATGGTAATTTTTTATACGCATTTTACGGCAATTTTTTTTACATTCATTTTTGTGGTAATTATTTCTATTATATATAATATAAATAATATAATTATTTTGTAATTACACTATAACTGCTTTACTACATTTTTAAGGCTATATTTCCCATACATTTTTTTTCATATTAATCACATTCTGACTTAAAGAGTTTCAATATTGAAATTTTCTTCTCCAAACATTTTATATTCAATATATTATGAACGACAGTTCATTTTCAATTTGTTTTCCTCTTAACCAGTTAAATAGCCTTTATTTAGAACATTTATGTATACATTCGATTTCCGATAGTTTCGTAAATTTTTTCACACCTAACACACAGGTTCGGATATAGACAATGAACCCGACTTTTTCTTCGAATCGTTTCATAACGTTCAAACAGTTTGATAGTTTCTGTTCAGAATGAAGTGCGGTGTACATGAAACAGTTTTATGACGGTCTATTTCAAAGTAGTTATCATGCAAAATGGATTATTCTTCGGAATGCTTATCATTTAGACAGATTATGGTCGAAAGCGTTGAACAGAATCCGATTCGAATTATTAATTAGATATGTACACTTTCGATTGCAAACTATTATACACGCCATGTTTGAAATTGTTTTACGGCTTTTGAAACGATTTTACAATTTCACATGAAACGCACCCGTAATTTAATCACACAAATAATGGATTTGACTGAAATCTGATATCGAAAGGGTCAAGCAGTGGAAATGGAAAAGGTTTCTATGGTGAAAGACAATCTCACAGCACAGTTATTGTATTTCTTGTTGTTGTTTCTTTGTTTCCTCTTTTTTCATTTTGAAGCTAACCAATCATATATATAAAAAGAAAATTACAGGAGCATTTTTTTAATCAAACGGAATGAAAAAAAGTAAAATAATTACTGTTTCTTCTGCAGTAAACAATTTTAAAAATTTTGTACAAAGTTTCTGGGAAGGATTTGAAGAAAAGGAAAAGAGAGGCTTATTGCCTTGAAGCTAATGGGTTTCAACAGACATTAATAATAAATTTAAAAGAAAATCCGGAAATTTTCTCGTAAACCTAAGAATGGGGGAGAGAAAAATGCCTACAAAGAAAATGCCTAATATGTGCCGAATGCCCTAAAGCCTCCTCCATTCAAAGCGTTTCAGTGATAGCTTTACGAGAATAAGAAAGTAAAGAATAACGTCGAATAAGAAAATTCTCTATGTAAGTTAATTTCGGCAGTAAATAGGATCTTTTTTTTTCTCCTTCGAAGATTCTTTTTTGGCGTTTTTGAAGCTCGAATGAGGAATTGGCATCGTTGCAGTAAATCACGTACACTCTCGCTTTTTATCGATCGATTTTCCACCGAAGAAGGTTCTAACGTTGGCTTAACATGCAAATGCTCGTCCGCTCTATCGTACACTCACTCACTCACACGCCAACTTCTTCATTACCTTGAAAGCTATTATTTTCTCAGATTGCGTGCTCATCCGTGGCTTTCCTACCTTATAGCCCACGCGCTTATAAACTCCCAAACCTGCAATATTCAAAGCTATGAAGCAAATGTTTGCAATCCGAAAGCTATTAAAAACTATACCCCTGTTCCTCGGCTCTATAATTGAGGGGTAACTATTGCCAAATCATTTCCATCACGTGGCTGAACCGAGAAATTCGACTCTCAACGATCATCAGGTTACACAAATACTGTATGTACTTATTTATTTTATTATTTTTTTGCTTTGGCACTCGGAAAAATAACCTTCGGAAGCAATTGAATATCCAAAGACATGAATAGATATTTTACTGGAAACGTGCAAATATTTTTTTTGTTCAGCATTACATGCATAATATTCAATTTTGTACACTCGTATAGAGCGATCAAAGTGAAAAAGGTCTAATTGAAACCATTTGTTTTGCTTTCTGGAATAAGTTCTGCTCAAAAGTTTCCATTCTGATGCACGAGTTTTCCTCTTTTTTTTCGAAATTGAAGTAGTAGTGCAGTCTTAATAAAAAAATAACCATCTCTAACAAATAGATTTTGTTTAAAACAGTTGTTTTTTTTTCTGAAATCCAGATGACTGTAGGAGGCAGTTTTATTAAAATAGCTTCTACTGCACATAGTTAATAATGTTTCCTAATTTTTTTTTATTCTTTATGACTAACAATTTCCTATGGGTTTCTTTACATAATTATTTTCTATAAATATTTATGGTAATTTTTCTCATACTTTTATTGTGATTTTTGTCGCGCATTTTTATCGTAATTTTTGCCATAAATTTATGGTAATTTTTGTCATTTTTATGGTAATTTTATGATAAATTTGTGGCATATTTTTAATGTAATACATTAAAATGCATGCCATACATTTATGATGATCTTATGGTAATTTTCATTAATGAATTTTTCATGGAAATTTTTTGTATATTTTTATGCCATTTTGTTTTCATACAGTCTCCATATTAATTTTTTACGCTTATGTCAATCAAGGTCAAACTGAAACAGTTTCAAGATCGAGCAAATTTTGCCATATTCCGTTGCTGTCCTGGGATATTCTATGGGGGGGGGGGGGAGGCACATGGAAATCAGATGAAAGGGTACTAGCCATGGCGGGTGGCTTATTGAAGCCATAGATAACTGTGAAAAAAATAGAAAAAATAAAGCTTATGACTGAAATAATGGTGGAAAAATCGTGACAACATTGAGAATCGAGCGGAACTGCAAACATAAATCGGGGCATCTTACGCATCGGAACATCCAGTCTCATATTGTGGGGGTATGCATCTACCTGTATAGATTAAGAATGTGAATATGCAGGCTATTACTTCCAGCTCAGTATTGAGTCAAAGAACATAACTTCGCCCGGGGGGGGGGGGGTCCCTTTATATTGAGACGCTCTGCATAACCCCCCCCCCCTCCCTACCCCCTGCAGGGATGTTCATTGATTTTCAGTTCGGGGATTCAGGCAACCCTACTCAAATAAAATGTGTTTACTGTATAAATTTTCTTTAAAAAATCAATTCAATAAGTATAAAAGAACTCGCTTCTCTCTGACAGATCCCAAATTGCCATGAGCGAAAAAAGATTAAGAAACCCTGATTTAGAGGAGAGAAGAAAACCATACCTTCAAAAATATATCTATTTCTACCATAAATATATTCGTAATAAATATATTACCGGATAACGGATAAATGGATACCCCGCTTAAGTGTTTAAATCCTCCTTCACCAAAATTTCTCCCACAGAGACATCATTAGTTTCCCGCTTAATATGATACTTTCAATGACTTTCCCCCGATTAATCGAACATTACGTTTTCTGGGTCAACTGTTAATGCACATCAAACACTTTACACACATAATGTTTTTATTCAATGAAACATTTGGAGTTAAAATGGAAAATATGTTACGAGGTTAAGATATTTTGAAAATAGGTACTAGAGCTTCTAAGTATTCGAAAATGTCTTTAATGTATATATGTACATTTATTCATATTGTTCTTGTTCATTGTTGAGCCAATAGAGGGCGATAATTTTCCTAATGAGAAGTAAAACTCTTTGGCATTGTGATCATTATAATTAAATATAATTTCCACTTCATCTTTTATGTCTGATTTATTCGAGAAATTTTATTAGTATTGGTCCTCCATCAATATACAAGCTATACAAACGTTGTAAAATGGCAATTGAATAGTTTACTCAATAAACGCATAATCGGATGTCCCGCTTAATCGGATATTGTGTGCTGGAATCTTTGGTATCCGATCAAGTGGGGACCACTGTGTATTGTATTTCATTTCAAAAGTTGGTAGCCACTAAACAAACTTTAGCAGACCATGACTGTGCTGCCTGCAAGGATCGAGTCCGGTCACTGTACACACCCATACAAATCCAATATATTTGAAGAAGAATGAAATTGTATTGTTCTTAATAATATAGAAATATTAATTATTAGATGTGTCTATTTTTATTTAGTTTCTTCTCTCTCGGAAGAAATGGGAACCACATTCAAAAAATCCCAGTATTAATTATTCTTATCGATGCATTAGCCAGTTATTTGTATTGTCAGATGAGACAATTATAGATTTTTATAATGGAATGAATCTTTTCATCGGTTGATTATATGTTTATGTGAATGAATAAAATGATATTTTATCATAAACGATAAGAATATATTTTTTCCGTTTTCGAAATCTTTATATCATACAATAATTGAAAACGCAATCTAATGTTTAAATAATCAGTTATGATTCCATATTATGTACAACATTTTTAAGCTTCGGGGAATGATTATATTGCGTAGAAAATATATTTAATAATGAATTGAGTGAATATTTGAAGAAGAGAAATATATCTTCTGTTCATTCACACACAATTCAAGCATCGAAGAGTTTGTAATTTTTGTGTATAGATTGTTCTGTATGTTTTTATTTGAGAACCTCAGAAATAATTTTTCCAACTGTTGTTAGTTAAATGATTTTGTACTTCGTGCAAAATATATCGCGGGATAGACTTTACTTACTGTGTGCAGAAAGATTTTGAATATTAAAAATCATTTTAAATGAGTAGAAAATGCAGAGATAGTCGTACACCGTATTTTAACCTGTATAAGGAATCCTCTGATGCATTTGGGCTTAATTATTTAGAAAAGTTCAAAATATATACTATATTACTATCCTTGTATAAGGCACCCCTCCCACTTTTGAGAACCCACTTTTTGGCAAAAAGGGCTTTCCTACTCACGTTAAAATACGGTAAATGATAGAAAAAAAGTTAAAATATATGTTTTAAATTTATTCTAATCCCGAAGAATAACTTATATAAGGATTCACACAAGAACGTTTAGAGGACTGACGCTGTGCTGTGATTATACCTTACACTCTATCGGGTGTTGTATATAACTTTGCGATGTTAAAATCGATGATTTTAACATCGGTTGTCAAAATGCATGATCTACTGATCCAAGTGTAAAGCATTGATTTTTCTATGGAATGAGCAGCTGACGAGAGAACGATATACAGTAGCAATTCTCGTCAAATCTTATCGGTTTCGGTCACATTAGACTCATATATTACGTTCCAAATTTCTGATGCTGACTCATATGTTTCGAGTTCATATCACCTTTTAAACTACAGGCATTTCAAACTTACGATTCCGAAAAGCCTTTAGTTTTTCGGTGTGCGTGAGCAATCGTAAATATATTCGATATCCACCGCCAAACAGAAAATCTGTCCCAGTACTAAAGGGGGATTTTATGGGCCTGCATTCAATTTATTGCCACAGAACATTAACGCAATTTGTCGGAGTAAGCAAAAATGTCCCGTCAGTCAGTCCACTATATGTCCCGATGTTTGCTCCATCCAGCCTCTGGCGGATCTCCGTCTCTTTCATCCATCCATCCCAAATGGAAGAATGTCCCAACGATGCGGCTGCTGCTGCCTGCTTGCTAGCTTCACCCTGGTTGTCCCAGTTGGTCCTAACAAACAGTTGATGGAAGCCCTCGCGCCTCCAGATCAATACGTAGGAATGGCGCAAACCCTGTTTCCCCATTATACACCCCCCTTCCTTTTTTTCCGGGAGAACCTCCGTTTATACCACCATTTTCACTCTTCTCCTCACTGTTCTGCACATCTTCCTGTCTTATTCTGTCTCTGAGACGGAGGCAACAACGTCAGTGCTTTCCTGCAACTGTTGTATTCATCAGTCAGGATGTATACTGAATATTAGGACAGAAAAGTTGCAGTGGGTATATGCGTGATGATTTTTTGGAAAAATGGCGTTCGTCTTGGGATTCTTGTGCATGGGTTAATCCGATTAGGGGATTAAGAGAGAAAAGATAGAGATTTTCTGTCTATATATATAAGATTAATGAATTTTTGGGGGACTGAAAGTAGTTATGATCATGGCATAATTATATGTATATGACAATCATAACTGATAGTTACATATACGCGATACCTAGCCTATAAATAACGGAATGGAATTCAGTCAACGTTCGTTATAACGATCTCACGTTATAGCGATTATTCCATTACAGCGACCGGTAGGATAAGTCCCAAATGTTTTCATGCATGTTTTTCTTTCGGTACAACGACCATCCCAATATAAATTCCGCTCTCAACAGGAGAGAGAGAGGAAGGTCGTTATATTTTTTCTTTTTCTGCATGTTAATGCCCATCAGTGTTTCCCAACGCAATTCTCACCAATTTTCACTAAAGAATACCTGGACCCGAAGAATCGGATAAACCTAGGTTCTCGTCACTTGTGCGATCTCGAACCTCTCGAATTCACTGTCATGGAAGATCAAGTGCTCTCACGCGGTAAAGGGGTCTTCTTTTAAAAACACATTTACCGTAAAATAATGAGATGCCTGCTCTCCTGCAGTTGTTTATTACTGCTTATTTTCATTTTATTTCGTTTCCACGGTCACTTCGGCACTTTTCCATTTGATCACAGACCCAACATTTCCAATAATAACCATTTGTGAGTATTCAGAGGAATTATTAAAAATTGCTAATGAAGAATATTACCCACCCCATCATGGAACTTCCCGAAATAAAGTTATGTGAAATTTCCAAGGTCTTTGGAATATTTAATGGTTGTCCAATTAATTAGCATCCACCAGATGTTATCTGCTTGAAATTCTCATTAATTATTCTTATATGTTTATCTTCTCCAGAAACACGGTGTTTCCTCCTCTTGAGTTATTTGAACAATTGGTTGCCGTTCATTAATTAAATGAATCGCATGCTGGTATCGTACGCGGAGGATTTCCCGTGAAAATGTGGAATTTTCTAAATCCGATAGTAAAAGCTGGTATTCCTTAAGTACGCTCACCTTCGCAAAACCTTCATCATGTTGCCTCGGGGGGAATAAGGCTTATGGCAATATTAACATGCTATCAACAACTCTATTGAGCGAGCTCTAATACAGGGAGTAGTAATCTCAGCATTTATAACAGGGCTGATGGTTGAACATTTTGGCTTCTCTGTCTCCTTATTAGTGAATAAATTTCATTTAAAAATACATTTTTTTAGGATTCCAGCCCAGAAAAGCTACTTCTATTAAACCGTATGTGTGTAACGGTAAATGTGATGAATCCAGTTATCATACATAATAACCGGTTATTACACATAATCGCCCATAATTTTACTAAGTTTGATAAATTTCACAAAATTTAGTACTTCTACCGGCGATTACGTATGGTACCCAAGCATCGTTGGTAAATTTGATGAATTTTCCTAAATTAATCACTATCACGGGGGATTATGGATAATAATCAAGTTTTGCGTCATTGTGTATGATATACCTACTATGTGATACGCTATGCATGGTTTCAGGTTTTGTATATCGGGATAAGATCGTAAAATTTGTTATCATTATGTCGGGGTGCGACTATATTCATCACATATAAATTAGACTCATTTGGATTTTTTCCCATTTTTATTGAATTCACCAATTACACTTGGTGGTTATGCATAATCGTCGGTAAAAGTGATAATGTTTTTTTCAGTATTTATCAAATTTATCAACGACGCTTGGATATCATGCATAATCTCTGGTAAAAGGGATAAGTTTAGCAAACTTTCCAAGACTAATGGTGAGTATGCATGATAACCGGTTAGATTACCGTACTTGTGAGTTAGAGTCTCATCCGGATGTAGCGAACACTCATTTAAAGAGTTTTTCCGAACATCCAGAAAAAAAACTCACACAATCAATCCCTATTTGACGAATACTGAAATCAGACTTTGATATAACGACTCCTATTTAACAAATTTCATGATCGTACCCGAATTTAAAGAACACTCATTTTACAAATTTTTTCATAATAGCTTATAAACGTTTAACGTTCAACGCCTAAAACGAAAGTTTAACGAACTTTCATTTAACAAAAGTATTTTGTGCGTATACAATCAGACCCCAATTTAGCATAATCAGATTTAAGGAATTCTACAATCGAGACCCAGATATAACTAATCCCCTGTTCGACGAATCGGACCTCGATATAACGAAATCACATTCAAAAAATTTCTTGTTTGTGGAACACCAGGATAAAATTTATAATTTATAAAATTATCATTACGTTTAATATTTTCAGCATTTACTCGTACCAAATTTACCAACGACGCTTGGATATTATTCATATTCGCCTGTACCGTGATAAATTTATCAAACCTACCACGATAATTAGTAAGCATGCATAATAACGGGTTATTAAGTATAATAACCGATTTATCACACTAATCATATCTTATGCATTTCGTACACATTCCTCTAAAACAGGGTTCTTCAATCTTTTTCTCGTCGCCATCACTGCCTGTATCCATCATCAAAAGAACACCCCCTTTCAGGAAGTTCGACATACGAATGCATGAAATCGGGATGACTTCGATCCTAAGACGCATTTTGTACAAGGTAAAAATTTAATTGGAACATATTGATTAAGTACACGCAAACACGAAATCGGACCCGAGCACTCACAGTGCTTTCGGGAGCACCGTGGTGATCGCGATCAACGGGTTGAAGATTCCTACTCTACGAATGTAGAACGCTTGGAAATGACAAAAAATAACAAAAACATCAACGATAGTCTGTCAGCGCAGAAACACACTCGATGGTCAAACTCCTATTTTTAATGATAATCAAGAGAAAGGAAACAAATCAACGTGAGTGCGATGGAATCACTCTTGTAAAATAATTTCGACATCGTCAAAGATAAAGAGAACATTCGTATCGCGATGAAAAGAAATTCTTCTATAAAGAGGGTCATTCCACCTCCTTTTTTTCCCCACTATTATTATTATTATTATTATTTCTTTCCTTTGTCTTGGATATTACATCTCAGCTCAGACCTGTAGGGGTGGAAAAAAGAAAGAAAAAGAAAGAAATAAGAAGACAGTGAGTGGACCTTGATCGTGGAAGGATAAGAATTAAGCTCGGTCTTGAACGATATTGATCTTTGAAGAGGAAAGAGAGCGCGGAAATGCATTTTCTTATTGCGCCTTTTGCTGATCGTGAGGTTCGACCGTAATTGAAAAATTCTCATGCTCTTCTTCTTCTTATCGACAAGGAAATGAAAGAAAAAGGATCTCCGTCTTTTCTTTCTTGTTTTTTTTTTTCTTTCTTATTTCTTCTTGTGTGGTGGTATTATCCTCTTTTAGTTCTCGTCTTATGTTCTCCATCTCTCTCTCACACGGGAATTAAAGTTCTCCCCGTTTGAGGTCCATCCACTCATTCCTTGTCATCGATGCACGACTGAGTCAAAAGAACCGTCTGCTTATTCCACTATACGACTCGTTCGCCAAGATAAATTAAAAATAAAATTGGAAGGAAATATATAAGAGGGGAAGGAGGGAGGGTGGGGGGACCATCTCATTTTGTTCGGGCGTTCATTCTAGCATTAATAACTTTAAGAGAATTTTCTCTGATAATCGAGGGAGGGGATCCTGGAGGGACTTGGTTCTTGTAATTTCGGATCCGGACTGGTTTTGGTTTTTTTTTTATATTTCTGGAAATTCCTTTTTAGGTGAATGTACGGGAAGATTCTGAATTTGTGAGGTTGTGGAAACGCATGGAAAAAAATTATTCAGAGAAAATTTACTCATGCGCTTCTACGAAATGCGCAATTGAATTTCTTTTAGCTTGAAAGTGAAGTATGAACTTAAGTGAAAAATTTCGTTTTCGCGCGTAGCTGCTCAATATTATAAAAATATCAGAGATTTTGCTTCTGCGTTTCCTGAAATTTTATTAACGTATGGTGCATTTGAACTGTATGACATTCTCATTTAAATACTAAGAAGCCCGTATTGAGTAGAAAGAGACAAAGAAGTGCACAAGAATATATATTGGGAACCGTGCCGTCCTCACGAAGAGAACAAAGATGAATATTTTTTGTTTAAAAAAAAGGGAATGAAAAAATATCTCGAGAAAATACCTTTATATGCTGTCTTGAAATAAGGGCTGTATACTGAGGGCTGTCTCATCCCTTTGATGGTGCGGTTGCCACCTTGTCTCAGTGGGCGTAGTCTCAGAAGCGCTGTGTGACGTCACGGCCCTGCCACTTGTTTTATAGCAGGCGACATTAGCATACGATTCAGAGAGAGATTTTTCGTTTCATGTGCTATTTTAATCAAGGAGGATTTGACGTAATACGCATCGGCGCACCGTGAGCCCTCGACTTCTGTAGGGGACTCGAGAAACCCCAACTTTACATTTTTTTTAAATTAAGGGCCCCCATATTTTCATCTGCGCCTGTGCCTCAACCGACATTATCCGCTTCTGATTTTAGTGACCCAGGTATGAGCATATTTTCATAGCCTTATTTTTAATCTATAAGCTAAGAAGTTGATCAAATCAGAAATAGTTGGTAAGTAATGACGTTTGTGTGTATTTTGATATCAACGCTCAAACTAATAATAACTCCACACTTGTATATATAAGGAATTTCTTCTCTTTTTGGATTTCCTTCCCAGAGGGCGTCGGAAGTGTTTGGAACTTGTGGGTGCTCGTCTTGATCTTTACGTAGGAAATTTATGTTTGTGAATAAATTTAGTTGGCTGCTCAGACACATTCTATAAGCTACCGTGGGTGCTTGATGCTTGAGCATCTCACCGCACGCCCGGCTCCGACAATACTGGCTCCCCCATGTTTTTATGTTACAATTGTATTTGTAACAACGAAGTCTCAACACTTCTCAAATCTAGACCTAATTTAAATCAAAGCAAAATAATAAAAAAATATTAGAAAGTTGAAGAGATACTTGAAATTGTCTGTCTCCAGTTGGCTTCAATCGATCTAATAAAACGTGATTCAATTGAATGATGAGGCCGATTTGTTTATTATATGTCAAAATGACCTTTAAAAATTAAAAAAAAATCGATTAATTATTTAATTATTAAATACGGATCGATGTCTTTACCAAGACCATTTCAGTTACGTACACATATGTGTACCTCAGGCCTCAAGTTGAAAAAAAAGAACCGTAAAACCCATTTAAAATTGTTAAAAATTAGGTAGATACGTGTGTATTGGAGCGAAGCTAATATATTTCACTTGAACATACTTCCATACACGGAAAACGTATTTTTTTAAAAATATTGAGCTATTTCTGATCCTAAAACTAATTAATTAATTAACTCTGAATTATTATGATTGAACATATCTGAAAATTGTGTTTATAGAAGAAGAAATATTTTTCCGAGTATAATCCTGATCTTTATCATGATGTTGTTTCAGTTACTATTTTCATATCATAGGTTTAATATTCATTACAAATTTAGCATTATTAATGAACTGTCATTCACTAGGTATTGATTTTTCAAATCAATTTTCCTATTCAATAACCGAATCACTACCAATGTTAATGAAATTCTCTCTCTCAGCAGATCGTTATATCATCACTGCAATTTCCTGCGTATAATCCGTAATTCAGGAATTGATGAATGGGATTTTAGTAAAATCTAGAGGAAAGCATAAGGTTGTTTGCGGGACGTTTAGAACAATGCCAACTTCTCTATTGGTATCTATACGCCATCTATAAATATGTTTTGCAAAAGTAAAATAAAATCGTTGTTTTTCAGAGCCACCTTTCTAATTATTCTTACGCAAATTTATTCCCATTAAAATGTTCAATTATTCAATTATTTTAGCATAATAAATCTACATTAGGCAATTCATTTACTTCATAGTCATTATCAAAACAATTTGTCAAACTCAAGGGCGTTCTAATTGAGTTTCTGGTCAGTGATATACATACATTAATCCTGTGATTATATTATAATACGTCATAGTATAACGAGCCTACGATAGCAGAAGTGACGTTAGAGCGTTCCTGAGAGAATAATCCAGAATGAAATACTACAAAGTGCAGTGTAAAAAAGGCTAACCATTTTAAAAGCTTCTTGCAATCTAGTATTATAAATGTTGGATTTTGTAGTGAAATGAAAGATCTCTTACATGATATTTCGTATTTAACCCGGAAGATAGCGCGTACGCGATTTTCGTAAACATTTGAATACCCAAGTATAGTCCCTCCCCCCCCCCAAAAAAAAACAAAAATGCAATATATATCATTCCTAAAAATATAAATTTTTACCCGAAGCAGTAAAAGAAATACAAAAAAAAGGCATTTGTTTTTTCATCTCACACAGAAGCAAAAATAAAAAGATGACTTTTAAAGAGGATGAGAGAAAATATTTAGGATTTCGGTGAGTGGAACAAGTAATGGAAAGCCCTGTCTCTGAAAAGAATTTTCTGAGTAGCTTTTGAAATCTCTGCGCTTCAAGGCTTTGTGAATCTCGCAACAGTTGCAGAGTATTCTGGAAAAAAAAATGTATATATATATACGAGTATATATAATACTTCTGTTTCTACGTTTGGACTTTCGGGAGGAAAAAAAAACCGAGGGATATAGAAGTAATAAAAAACGTAGAAAAGAATATTTGAATTGTTGGGAAGAAAAGAAAATCTCTCTCTTATTTTCTGTGCGAGAAGAAATATGGCAAGCCAAGTGGAAAGGATTCTCTTCTGTGTGTGTCTGTTCCTTTATATTCCTCTATTGTCGGAAGTCAAGAGTCATCGAAAATCCAACAGAGGGTGAAAATATGAAAAAGCTGGCTTTTAGGTAACTGCCTGGAAAGTACAAAATCAAGCGGAAGGAAGACCCCAAGTTAAAATAGCATTTCTACTGAAGCAACTTCTCCGGCTCTGTCTGTACAGGTGATGCATTGTACTGTTTCGCGATGGTGCTTCCCGTTCTCCATTTCGTTTTTGGGGATTGATGTTGCATTTTAACCTTACAATGCATGATTTTTTTTTTCTGAGATTATAATTTTTTCCGTAATTACTGACAGTTATAGAAACCGCAAAAATTATTTTTTATATTATTATTTAAAAAAAATCTTTAAATTATTATTTAAACAAAATCGTTTCGAATTATACTGCTTATAATATGCGAGCCTTAAAGAGGATGTACAAAGCCTCAAAACGTAATAATAGCATATAAAATAAATTTATTAAAGTCATATTTCTTTCCAAACACATGCATATGTTGCCACTAAAAGCCCGAAATTGGCCAATTCGCGAATCGCCAATTTCGCTGAATATCGACCCGGCTAATCTCCGGCCAATTGCGAGCTTTTGCCTTGAAATCCGTGGTCAAAGTCCGATAAGAAAACGAATGATTGGGGTAATCTCCAAGTTTGCGTATTTTCTGTGATAATCGTGTCCACGTTAGGGGCCATTCTTTTTGAACCCCCCCCCCCCCCGTCAGCAAAAGTCAGCAAAACACTGCCCCCCCAGACAGCAAAATTTCGTCAGCAGCCTAGAATATTTCATATCTTTAAAAAGGGATCGTAGATGACGTAAGCAACCTTTAAACCCCCTACCCTTGTCATCAAATGTCAGCAAATCCGAAACCCCCCCCCCCCCGATGCTGACCTAATACTTGAATGACCCCTAAGCTATGGCAACTCATCAAACCGAAGACACGATGCGATTTCATTTTCTTCTAAATTTGACAGAAAAAACTTTTGTGTATATTATTACGGGAATAATTTTTTCTCTCGTTACATGGAGCTAATCCATTACAGCTACTATATATAAATATATAATATAAATATATAATATAAATATATAATATAAATATATAATATAAATATATAATATAAATATATAATATAAATATATAATATAAATATATAATATAAATATATAATATAAATATATAATATAAATATATAATATAAATATATAATATAAATATATAATATAAATATATAATATAAATATGTAATATAAAATACATATATATAACCATGAAAAGATGCATTTGGCTTGATTGACCGTCTTACATCAGCTCATCGAACTTGCCAGGGATCTCCGGCGGCCACTTCACGAATTGGAAGATCGAAGCCCGAAACATTTTTGAAAATTGGACTTTTGAACAAATCTTTCGGTTATTTCGCGAATAGGCCGCACTTCGGTGTTTGTCAGTAACATATATAACCCTCTTCTTTATGATTCCAATTATAGTAAGAAAAACATTCGTGTCGCAAACTTCAACAAAAAAAAAGAAATTCCAGCAAAACATTTTAACCCAACGGTGAATGATTTTCTTTTCTACAAATTAAATTGGGGGGGGGGGGGATCTATTTTTTTATTTTTTTTATTGAGAAGTTTTACTGCCATCTATGAATGTTCTTTCAAACGAAAATGAAAAAAAAATGAATAATGATTGTCACACATAACGTAGTTTATTTGCAACGTAATGTAAATGGTGGAAATAATATGTTGCCAGTTGGCAACAGTATTCATTGTAGGGTTAAAGCAGTGTGGTGGCAAATTTTTTTGCATGCTGCGATACAAACATTATTATTTTATTTTATTTGACAATAACACTGCAAGTACAATCTGATACAAAAGACAAAAACAAAAACAATGAAACAGATATGAACACATAGATCAGGAACGTTCGCTCCGTGACTCCAAGGGATTAGGGTGTCCTTCCAGCAGGTCTACAAAAATAATCTATTGTCTGTTGGCACATGGCAACCATCTTTAATTTTCAAATTTTTAATTTATATTATTTTTATTTTATTATAAAGTAGCACAAAGAATTATTTAAAATCATGTTACGTGTACCTCCACTTTCCATCTTATTTGTGTAATCGGTATTCCATGCAGTTACTCATCATTTGTTAAGCATTTTGTTGCTGTTATGCAACTGTATATAACAATGGTTCCCAGCATGGTATTTTATCAACGATGAAATTCAAAAAATGAGTTTTGTCAACAATGGATTTCAAAGATTGTGTCTTATCAGCACTGGACTTGGAAGATTGTGTTTATTAGCAATACTAATTGAAAAATGAGGTCTTTCAACAATAGACTTCGAATAATGACTTTCATCACCTATAGTAATTGAGAAATGAGGTCCTTCAACAATGCTATGCAAATAATGAGTTTTATCAACAGTGGTAGTAGAAAAATTAGTTTTATCAAGAATGGTGTTAGAAGAATGGGTTTCTGTCAAAAAAGGTATTCGAAGAATGCCACGATTTACAACTAATTGAAAGGTATATCAACAAAATAAAAACTGATTTAATAAAGAAGTTTGGTCCTGCACTTAAATGATAAATTTCAACAAACGGGATATTTTCCAATTCAGGGAAAAAAGGCAAAATATAACCGGAAAACACACTGGTTCTCTTTCACACGAACCAGATTATACCTCAAATGTTTTTGCATATATTGAATACGTCCTCACGGGTACAGTCACTATCACTCTTTATTCGAGTTCTTCCAATCTATACATTATACCAGGTAATCCTTCGGAAGCAGAATAGGTAGGAGAGTTTCCACATTTCTATTTCCCCGGTCAATGACAAGTGAAAAAGTATTTTTTATTTTTTTGTAAATCTGTTGGTGTGACTCACATGGGAGAACGAATGGACACATCGACTTAATCTGGGCAGATTTATGTCACCCGTGATACCTCTTTATTTGGATTTCGCTTTGAAGAACCCATTTCACCCGCTCTGAGTTCTTGTTGTCACATCGGCTTACAAAGCTCCTAAACTGGGGATTTCATATGAGTGAGCGGGGGTCACAAGACAGCACATGGGTTAATCTGAGAAACGGCTGGTCCCAGTTGTGGGAAAAGATCGAATGTCTGATTTGCGTATCAAAAAAGTTCTGTGCGTTGAACATTTTCCAACTTTATTCCATCGGGTGTTGAAGCGAACGAGTTTTGTTGAAAAATGTTCCCTCAAAACTATATTTCCTATTGACTTTGAAGTCTTCGATGAGTAACTATCTATAAGAATAGTGTGCCATAAGCTACTTTCTTCAACAATAGTTTTGTTTGTTATTTTGCATAATAAGTGTTAGATAAATCACTTTATACAATAATAATTTTAGATAAAATACTTAATAAAGAGTCTTCGGTAAATTACTTTCTTCGTCAATAAATTACTTTCTTCGTCAATAAATTACTTTAAACAATAGTTATCTTTGCAGAAAGACTTCCTTTAACAATGGTGTTCGATGAATGACAAAATAAAAGTAAATTTTGTTGAATGGATATATTCAAAATGTTCTTCGATAAATTATTGTTTTTAGCAATATTCTTCTATAAATTAATTTTTTCAACAATTCAATGATAAAGTTAGATTAATGACGAAGCAAAAGTAGATTTCGTTGGCTTTTTTTTCGGAAAATTGTTCAATAGGAATTATTTTCTTCAACAGTACTCTTGGAAAAAGTAATTTGTTGATTAGATTCTTACTCTTAGAAGAATTATATTCTTCAACAATACTCTCAGAAAAAAGTACTTCCAACTTGCTTACATCTTTGATGTGAAATACTTTCTTCAATAAATAACTTTCGATAAACTACTTTCTTCAACAATTATCTTTAAGAAAAAACTTGATTCAACAATATGTTTGATGACGCACCAACAGTAAATTTTGTTGCATAAATTTTGTTCAACAATAGTGATCATTACATAATTTTCATTAACAATAAATTCAATAGTAATAATTTCAATAAATATACAAGTTGTAGTTTCTACAACAATATATTCTTCGAAAAATGGCTCATTACTTTCTTCAACAATAATCTTTCAAGGAATGAGCTTGTTCAAAAAGGGTGTCGAGAGAAAACAAAGTTCTATTTCTCACTTAAACTGTCCTATAGATTGGCGTTATGTTCCAACGAAGTGGTTTTCTGTGCCCTTTGCGTATCAAAATGATTTTATATTTGGCCCCAAGACTGAGCATAGTCCTGCCTCACACCTTTCTTATAAAAAAAAAAGTTAGGTAACAGTTAACATTGAATTAATTACGTACCATTCCGGAACCAGTGGCATATCAAAAATCTTCTCAATAAAATTATCTTTCGGTTTCACAAGAAAAATAAGAAATTACGCTCTCTAAAAATAATATCAAATTCTAAAAACTGAATTAAATTACAAATATTAATATTTAATTATATACAAGTAAATTTTTAATAAAAACCTTTTTATTTCCATGAATTTTATTTTGGATGCATAATATATTCACATGCAAATGATTTCCTCTCTCCCTCTCACACTCAATAATGTCTCAATAATTTACTTAATATTTCAGGAAAATGTGAAAGAAATTTATATTCAGCTTATTAGTATTCAGCGATCGATACGCATTCATAAACGAATCGAGTAATCTTGATTATCTATACATATGTATAATGCCAGAGGAATTCTACTCGAAGCAAAACGGAAATATATTATATAGAAGTTGAATAGAAAAAGCCTCAAGAAATATTTTGTTGGAGTTTTAACAAATGACGTATACTTAAGTATGCAAAATGATTTTTTTTTCTTGGAAGACGGGAAAGAAAAGTAATAAAATGATTTCTCGCGACGTATTTCGTATTAAAATATTCAATTGACAAATAAAAGGGAAGGAATTGATGAAACTTATACATTGAAATGTCCTTGTGTATCCCACGAGCAATTTATTCGGTGACGAAGACATCGCGTATGCATTTCCAAATAAACTCTCTCATATTTATTTATCTATGTCTTTCTCTTAGTTCATTTTTTAAAGAATAATATTTCTTCAAAATTTTTATTTTGAAAGGTACATTCTAGGAGTTTTATTAGCTTTCCGAGCTGAGATTTGAAAGGAATTCCAAGCTTATATGATACCTATAGCTTTCTATGTTTCTTTGCAGTTTATCCAAGACTTAAGCAATAAAATAATGTTTTAAAAATAATACCATAGACTAAAATTTCGCTTACAATGTGTTTGCTTGGGATTTTTCAGACTTAAAAAAAGAATCCCAGACGAAACGTGTAATTTCCCATCTTTTTTTACACTTTTTCTGTTGTGTTTTTTATCAATTTAAGATTTTATTTTGAATAAAGAAGCTTGATGTTTTTCCAGTTTTTTTTTACACCATTTAGATCGTGTTTCCTCATTCATGATGAATTTTAAAAAGGACGGGAATCAATGTAAGTATTCATAGGAAGTAGTTCAATAATTGTACAAGGAATAAATTTTAGTATTGCTCGAAAAGATGTACTTATACGCGGAGACATTGGAAAATATTACTTATTTTCTGTCACTGGATATACATAAAAATAGATTGTGATGAAAGAAATATCCTGCATAGATCACGTCATTATAAATAGCACGTTGAGCGGAGATCAAACGAAATGCATGGGTTGCATATGCAAAGCTATGTTAAGAAGGCGAATGAAAGTACAGCATTACGTAATTTAAAATATGCTGTTTTGTATCCTCCGATGGTTTCTCGGATGACAAACATAATGTTCTGCATCCATCCTATGATGGGTTTTCGGATAACAAATATACCGTTCTCTATCCTCCGAAGGTTTCTATCAGGTGGCAAGTATACCGTTTTAAACTTCTCAAATGGCAAACATATCGTTTTGTAACCTCTATCGTTTCTCATGTGGCAAGTACAACCCGTATATTGCCTTATGTTGCCTCTGATTGACTTATGTACACTGTTTAGTATTCTCCGATGGTAAGTCAAATGACTGAACCAATAGTCCAGCCCACTTAGGGGTTTATTTTCTGTATTTTCTCATATGTTTGATCCAAACATTAGCAGACTTAATGTTGTTGAATAATCATGAGAAGCAGCCTGTAAAACATTTAAAAATGTATTGCTATCAAGCTTATAACATTCACACCTGGCTCCAAAAATAGATGGCAGCATATGCTAATCATATCACACACGTGACATCTATAGGTATACACTTGTAAAACAGTAATAGAAGTACTGTAATATACGAATGCCGATGAAAGTCCGAAATAAGTCTTGGAATCATGCTCATCGCTGGTAGAAACAGCGAAACAACAAAGCGTTCACAGAATATTTTACAGAACATAATATACTAAGTGGATGACTTACAATAATAAGTCAATTTATCACACATATATTTTTAGAAATTTACTTACATCGACAAGCCTTCAAGCAGCGTAGCTTTCACAGCTGCATTATTTGAAACTGCGCGTTCTCTTTCTGAACATTACCAGTAATTAAGTTCTAATTCATCATTTTTGTTGAACGTAAATGTTTCAACAAATGAAGTCAAAGCTAATATCACGGCATTTATTTCCACTCAGCTATTTCCCAAGACTTTTTACGGTCCGGTAAACTAAGTCGATGTCGTTAACGTTGTGTTTTTTTTTATCGAGCCCTCACTTTTTTTTTTTCGATTTACAATGCACTTCAATAATGTGCACTAATTTCTATGACCTCCCTGGCAGTGATTTCTCGTTCTCCACCTGCTAAGAGAATAGTTTTCGCATATTTCTCTAGAAGATCGTTATTTTTAGAGAGGAAGGGGGGAAAAATGCAAGAAATATTTACCAAGATGTTAATTTATCTTATTATTTCGGAGCACACGAAATAGCTTCGTTACAGCTTTTCCATCAATAACCAGTAATTGCTACGATTAAATGGTTTCTGTACATGGATTACCTCGAACTAAATTACTCCGAGATGTAGAAAATGCACTAAAAACTTTTCGAAAATAATTTCACCCCCACACAACCCGTTCCTTGGGAAAATTTCTCAAAAATACTCATTTTTTTCCCCTTAACATTACAGCCATAGGATGATTAAATAAATTAATTAACGTTAATGAAATTCGGAAAAGAAAGGAAAAACGTTAATGTTCAAGTAATCAAGTTAATCTAAAATGGGCGTAGTTCAAAAGTTTATAAGCAACTCATAATAAGAATGGCTATAGATGTGAAGCTGCCTTTATCATTAACATTTAAAATTTGTTTTATTTTTTATAAAATAAAACAAGTGTCTAAGCCATAAATTATATGGAAGTATTCATCATTAACATTTGTTGCTGTTGCGTAGCTCTTATACGATCCTTTATGTAGTTCGTTTAAGAAATTAATATTAATCAGGAAATATGTATAGTCATTTAGTACTAAAATTAGCTTTGTTTCGGTATATTCTGGTGGATTACAGCGTTCATTAAGCTTCCATTGCAAGAATAGAAATCATAATCCCATAATTATGTTCAAACATTAAATATTTAGAGAAGAATTAATTTAGCTTTCTGAGTTAAACTTTGATATAAATTATTAACCACATAATTGATATTTTTCTTATTATTTGTTTAAATTATGGACATTTCATGAGAAGGGACTTGCAATAATGTGCGTAAACTTTTCTCTAAAAATATTTGGAAGAATACTCTTGAAATATATTCAAGTTGTTATTTTACGTATTCGTTCTGAATAAAATCGGAGCAATCATACAGGATAATTCCATGTATCCCCCCCCCCTTTCAGGCAAACTGTTGATCCTAGAAGCATACCTCCAATTAGAAAAGTATCCAAATAACCTGTACAATTAAGATACGTCAATCATGTCGAAAGGGTTTGTGTAGTTATTGAAAGGCATAATCTCACTTTTCATACGGACACCCTGTCCTGAAAACCCCAATTACAACGTTTTCGCCCTGTCTCTCCTGAGGAAAACACATAAAAAAAACTTCCACGTTTCTGAGCGAAATCGCTCTAACAACTAACGTGAAGTTTGCTTCTTAGGAATTCCTATCAGTGTTCCAAGAAAGTGTTGCTATCTGTATTGAGAATTCAGAAACAAATATTCAGCGGTTTATTTTTCATTTATCACTTAGTATTCATGCATTTTAAATGTTTTAGGCCTGCTCTCTTTGTGAAAATACTTTTTTTTAGATAGAAGATCGGCTCGCATTTGCGATTTGAAATTGCAAAACCACGGAAAACCAACTTCAACTGACTGTGGCGTCCACACGGGAGACAGTCAGCGCAACTGCTGTGAAAAACGCTTCAAAGCAGCTGTCGATAGTGCTGATGCTCGACGTTGGTTGGAAACATGGATAAAAAACTTCGATCAATCTCTAGTACAGGCCTAAACAATAATGAGTGATTCTCTCAGTATATGAGGCGTTAATTTTCAAAAGGGAGCATTTCCACGATTACTAAATTTACAGTAGAAATAAATATGCTTTTTTTTTTACCCGGAATGGGCTGCACAAAAGTAGAAAATATTCCAACAGGTAACGTACTAGACTAACATTCAAGGGAGTTATCTACATTAAAATTTTGAAAATGTTCCGTTTTGAAAGAAAATTAGTGGAAATGCTACCTTTTGATTAAAATTGGAGCTGGTTAATTCTGTAAAAATTAAAATTTCTACGGCCCCTGTCGATTCCAGAAGCTTTCACATAGCCAAGGCAGGCACCCTTTTTACTTTTTCATGAGTAACATAAGAAACACGATCATTCTACAGTGGAACCTCTCACAACTGACACCTCCACTAACGGACACCTCCTTGAATTACATCAACGGGGCTCGCAATTTACTACCCATTAACGGACACTCGTCGTTAGAAGACAAAATATTCGGTCACATAGGTTTCCTTATCGAGAGACTGGACTGTAAACTGCGATTTTGAAAGTTCCTCGTCTTTAAAAAAATCCTTTAACGTCAATGTGACAACTGCTTTGTTATGCTTCATTTCGAATGAAAAATATCGAAGTCAATGAACAAGTTGGACATGCTTACCTTTGGTACAAAGGACTAACTTTGCATTCTAATTTCTAACGAAAATATTCCCGTTTGAATAAACCCTGTTGCACATTCCTTCAGAGTTCATCCCGAAGATTCCGAAATCGTCAAAAATTGCATTCCGAAGAAAAAAAAGTAGAAATGTTCTCTTTTTTGAAAATAAACTACCCGTATAATCCATCACCTTTGGATATCTTTAGCCCAGATGTCCTGCATTTGATTGTCCAATTAACGTTAATGTGCCTATTTAATATTTAAACGTTTAATTACAGAAAATTTAAATCCTATTTAAAAGAAAAACCGTGGATTTACAAACGTATTTTAGCGTTAGCAGTTACTTTGCAAGACGTATATATCTATTTTGTTTCTTATCAATGCGAAATTTGTTACTTGGGGCCGAAATGGAATGAAAAATTGGTATTTCTGTGCTCAAAGAGAGAAAATGATCTCACGCATTCGTTTTTCCACAGTTATTTCAATCTAATGAAACGTACCGAACAGAGAGCATTCCGTGTGAAATGTTTCGATAAAAACGTGAAAATAAATAAAAGGTTTCTAATGTTTCCTATAACGTGGGGGAAAAGAAAAAGGAACGTGATCCCATGAAATTGGCTGTCTTTACTTCGTTGGATACAAAAGAACTAGAGATGTATTTGCGGAAATGTTACCCGTTGTGAGATATCATAATACGGAAATTATCGCGTGACTCTTTTACGCCACAGCGCGTACGATTATTTATTTATCATGTGTACGCTCACACACACACACACATATGCACACCTTATTCAAGTTATTTTTCATTCTCTTGGGGGTGGGAGGGGGCTTCAGGTGAACCATCAACAACTGAATGACGTCACCAAGCTTTGAAACGGATCCCCTGCTTTCATAATACTATTAGCTATCATGTTTTTACAGTATATCTATTACGGTAAATGCGATAAAACCGGTTATTACGCATAAATGATCGACCATGTTGGTAAATTTGATAAACTCTCCTGAATTTATATAATTTCCACTGGCGATCATGCATAATACCCAAGCGTCTTTGGTAAATTTGATAAATCTCATTGGCAAATCACATTTGCCAGTTATTAAGCATAATCACCATATCGTGTTGGTAAATACGTTAAATCGATCCCATTGCCGTGATAAAATTTATTATTTAGATACCCGTACTCGTGAACCATCGTCTCAACCGGACGTAATGATCTCTAATTTAACGAATTTATCTGAACATCACGGAAATAACTCTGATTTGACAAATTCCCGAATCGGACTTCGATATAACAAACTTATACATAAGAAATTGTACGATCGTACCCCATAAAACGAACTCTCACTTAACAAATTTTACTACTTTACTACGATATAATGATCTTTCATTTAACAAAATTCACGTTCGTACCACGATATAATGAGTTTTGTATTTTACAAATTTTCACATCGTACCCTGATTTAACGAACTTTCATTTTACAAATTACGATTTATCGAATTTTTACAAGATTTGGGAACATGCAATCAGACCCCCCCCCCCCAGTTTAACTAACTCTTATTTAATGAATTCTATAACCGGATAACGATGCATACCTTTGGGACTCATTTTATCAAACTCATCAATTACGCTAGGTTATTAAAGGATAAAAGCGATAAGTTTCAAGTATTTATCGAATTTACCAGGTACGCTTAGGTATTATTTTTTTAATACTTATCAAATTTAACAACGATGCTTGCGTATTATGCATAATCACCGGTAAAAGTGATAATTTTAATATTTCTATCAAATTTACTAATATCATTTGGGTATTGTGCATAATTGCCTGTTAAAAGTGATAAATTTACAAAACTTACAGAGACTTTGATTGTCCATAGTAACTGTGCATATGATTGTGCGGTGATTGTGCATAGTAACCGATGTATAACACTTTACCGTAATATCTGTGTTACAGTAAATGTGATAAATCCGGTTATTATATATAATTACCGGTTGTTATGCATAACCCCCGAGCACTTTGGTAAATTTAATAAATGTCCATGAATTAATCACTTGATGACTGGAGAAACTGGAGAAACCGCGAGAAATACTTACCGTCATCACTTGATGACTGGTAAGTATGCATAATATCCTGTTATTTATGATAATAACCGATATTTATTGCATTTGACGTAATATATCCATCCGAGATGAAAGAACTGGATTTATTATATATGGTACGGTAAATGTGAAATATTCGGTTTTTATACGTAATTACGGGTTATTATGTGCACTTGTACAGCATATTTTGGTAATTTTCATAAATTTCCCTAATTTATTCACTTTCTCCGGCGGTTATGCTTAACACCAAAGCGTCTTTTTTCCCGTAATTATGATGATAAATCGTCTCTATATGATATGCTATATATGATAATTCATATAAACTCTATCTATCATAGGGTACGTTCGCAAAATTTTTTATCATTATATCGGGGGTCCGACTAGGTTCATCGCACATACTCTCTAGACTCATTTATAATTTTCTTCACATTTATCAAATTCACCAAATAATCACAGATCAAGGCAATAAATTTCGATTATTTATGAACGACGCTTGGAACAACGCGATGCATATTCGAAGGTAAAAAAGTGATAAATTTATCAAACTTACCATGGCAATTGGTAAGTATGCCGATTTATCACATAGTAACCGATGTATCACATTTACCGTAACATATCCATCCGAGATAATGCAACTCAACGTATATATTATATTCTCTGTACCATCACTAATTTTTTCTTGTATGCCTTCGATCCCGTTTCACGGTCCTCTCAATTCGATACAGAGAAACAAAATGGCATTTCCTTGTCCTTTCCATACACATTATTTTTAGAATGAAGACATCTTCTTCCGAAGATCTGGATCCCGAGAAAATGCTTCCCCTATATATATTTTTTTCCGCTCCCATACTACCACAAGACATGCAATAAGATGTCAGACGTCAAACTAATGTTGGGTGCATGGATGTCAAATACAAACAAGCTGGGATTTACAGAGAGAGTGGGTCCGATGTTCTGACCGACTTTTGACGTGAGTCCGACGTTAATACAACAGCTCGAGGAGAACTCGATGTGAAGAGATATGACAGATTCTTTCTGTGTGTGTGCGGGCCTCAGTCTCTTCTGCCACAAATCCCATCCTCTGCACATATATACACTCAGACATGTGAAATCCATTGCAGTGTATGTTGTATGTGCATCTACACACACACATGGCAGCCCAGAGAGTACTTCCCTTTTTAGCGGATTCTCTGAGAAAGCCATTCCGCTTTTTCGGAAGGGCGCGTCAAACGGAAATCGATCACCAAAGGATTTTATTAGCAGTAACCGTGGAATCCTGCATTTATCATACTAGAAGAGAAGGGTTCTAAACGGCCCGCGGTGATATTGTTTTGAAGAGCAGGGTGATATTTACGTACTATGGGATTTTGTTATTGGTTTCACTTCAAAGTTCAAGTCAAACAGCGACCCATTTCGAATCATGCTCAAAGCCAACATTTCTGATATCCAAATAGACTTGATGTACTACCAGCTTGTTAGTTGCAAAAATGAAAATCACAAAAAAACCAGAAAAATGTTTTGTTTTGTTAGTCAAAATTTATGTCTGAAGGACTTTGATGAGCAGGCCTTGGCATTCCTAACACTCGATTCTCCTACAAAATTGTATATATATACATATATATATTTTTTGTGGTGTGATATGAATCACTTGGTCCCATTCCTGTAAATGAAACTGTGCCTCTAAATCAATCTTGTGGTCAATCACATGCTTCGGGGAATCGAACCCACGTCCATTCAGTTCCCGTGTGAACGCCCTAGACCACTGGACTACAGAGGCAATGAATATCTCAATTTTTCGTTGGAGCTCGTGTGCACTGAACGGGATCGTACATGGACGGAATGAATTTTCTCTCTTTCCAAAACTTATCTTCGTATCACCAGCTGTTAAAAACCTTTGTATGGATAGCGGAGAGTGACATCATCCTCGGATAAGTCGCCATCTGGTGGCATCGTCAGCAATTGTGAGTTTTGACCTGAGTTAGGTCCGACCGTCCATGTACGGTCCAGTTCAGTGCACACGAGCTCCAAGGAAAGATTGAGATATTTGTTGCCTCTGAAGTCTAGTGCGTTCACCCGGAAAGTGAAAGGTCGTGGGTTCGATTCCCCGACGTGGCAGTCGAATTTTCTCTATTTCCAAAATATATCTCCGCATCAACCAGCTGTTAAAAACCTTTGAATTCTATTTATGTATGTACCATATTCTATTTTTGTATGTTGTCTACTAAATAAGATTTTGTCTCAGCTATAGAGAAACTCATTTGTGTTTTTACCACAACCCGAGATACAAATATTTACAACTTAAATTAAAATTCCTCGACGTACATTACTAAACTAGCTTAATGGGTCTTGCGAAATTTCTCTACTTACTCTCATATACTTGCCTGGCTGAAATACTGCAATCCACGGTGGATTTTTATTAAAAAGAACACTCGTATACGAATATCCTGTTTTAAAATAAAACTCGTAGGAGTAGATTCCGATAAGTTTCTAATAGACTTGTAACTGTATGTCGTGAAAAATAGAAACAGTAATGCACAACTGAATGAATAATCAATGCCTTACGCAATTGGAATAGACTCAGTTTTATAAAAAAAAAAAACATAGATTAAACAATCTATTAACAGTCAAATAAATTTGGAGCAATAAATATTTCTCTCTTTTTTTCTTATAAAACTGAGTGTATTTCAATAGATTGCACCCACAAAAGAACTTAAAAATCCCAATAGTAATGCTTCACATATGTAGATATTCAGGTTATTTAGTTATTACAAATATAATCAGATAATGCACCTTAATGCATTACTGATGAGTGCTCTTAACCTTTGAATTGAAGTATTTATGAGCTTCACTTAGCCTGACTATATCTAATCAAATAAACATTCGATTTTTTGCTGTGGATGGAATACTTTAGAGATCTGATTTGGTTCTTCATTTTCAATTTTACTAATGCTATGTGAATGTCAAATTCAATTAAGCAATAAATTGAAAATGAGCATTTATCAATTTAAATATTTTCTCTCAAAAAGAATTTATATATTATTAAAAAAAAATCGCGTTCTGCAGATGGATATTGAATTATTTATGAAGATATAATTTTCCCAAAAAAATCATAAATAACACAGACGCAACTTACTACTATTTCTCGAAAACGACACGTGCGTCAGAAATTAACATCATCACAGAAAAATGCTAATCTTGCAGAATCCATGGTACATAAATGATTCTAATACAATGTATAGTTGAAAAAAGTATTAACAGCCTTATTTTTCTCTCTAAGATCTTTAAATGTTCATAGCGAACTCTATATATTCAAAAGAAGAAAATCAAAAATGTAGGAAATGGAAATTCACAAAGAAATAGGAAATAAAATTGTGCATGAAACAAAATATAGAACCATAATATCCGTTCCTATTTTAGAAACACGGGCATAATAGCGAAAAAAAGAAAAATAACCCGAATATTGTTTCTGTATCCATTAGATAAAATTCATAATAAAAGGGAAATAGTTGACAAAAGAAAAAAAGGTCAATGATATCTATTTCATTTTAAATACAGCTGCGGTTTATATGAGAAAAATATACATAGAAATAAGTACTAAAATAGAACATTTTTTGGAGTCGGTATCTTTCTTGATATTAAAGATACTTGAAGAGATGGTTTAGTTCTTCATTTTTAATTCAATTTCATTAATGCTCTTTGAATGTCGATTTCAACTAAGCAATAAATTGAAAATGAGCAGCCATCCATTTAAAAATGCACTGCTTTCCCCTATAAAAGGAAATTATATATTATTTAAGAAAATATCATTCGCGTTGCTCAGATGGATAGTGAATTATTTATAAAGACATCATTTGCCAAAAAACACAAATAACTTACATCATTTCTGGAAAATGACACGTGTTTCAGAAATTAACATTAAAAAAAAATGCAAATTTTGCAGAATTCACGAGACACGAATGCGTCTAATACAATGTATATTTTACAAAAATAATTACAGCCTCGTTTTCTCTCTAAAATATATAAATGTTCATAAAGAAAAAAATCATCAAAAAAGAAGAAAATTAAAAATGTAAGAAATTTAATTCACAAAGAATTAGGAAGATTTGTATATTAAACCAAATATAGAACTATTTCACTCTTTAATATTTGTTCCCATTTTACACACTTGACGTAAAAAAAATGATATTAATCTGAACATTGTTTCTGTAGAAAAATGAATTACCTTTTAGATTAGATAATACAATTGATCGACCGACGTAGTTGAACCCAAAATTGTAATTTTGGGTTCAACTACGTCAGTCGTTCAATTGTATTGTTTCTGTATTAATTAGTGAAAATTCATAATAAAAAAAAATAGTGGGGAAAGGGAAAAAAAGTAAATGCTATGTATATCATTTTAAATAGAGCTGCTCAATTTCATACATTTGAAATATGCAAAAAAAAGTAGTAATGTAATATTTTTTTGGAGCCTGTATTTTTGTTGATATTAAAGACACTTATTTTTCTTTCTTTTTTTTTTTTCTTATAAAAACAAATTATATTTTCTTTTAAATAAAAAACAAATTATATTAATGAATTATACTATTATTATTTTATAGTAAATATTTATCAATTTAAAAATCTACCACCTTCTCTTAAAATAAATTTATGTATTATCAATCATCTATAAAAGCATTTTGTTTGTCTTAATAGCATAAATCACACAGATTGTATTTATGGTTATTTCTGTTATATCTGAATAACGACACGCGATCCAAAAGCCATCATTACCATAAAAACATGCAAATTTTACAGAACCCATGAGACCAAACTGATTCTATAATACGATATATGCTTTAAAGAAAATACTCACAGCCTTATTCCTCAGCTACAACCCATAAATGCTCATAATGAATTCTAATAACTTCAAAAGGAGAAAAATCAAAAATCTAGAAAATGGAAACTCACAAAGAAATAGAAACTAAAAATGTACATTAAACCAAAATATATAACTTTCTTTGTTATTTGTTCTCATTTTAGAAACCATAACAAAAAACATAATAATAATCCGGACATTGTTTCTGTATCCATTAGTGAATATTCTTAATAAAAGGAAAAAACTGGAAGGAAAATGCTATCCATATCATTTTAAATAGAGCTGCTAAGTTTCATGCAAAAATATGAAAAAAAAGTAGTAGCTCTAATAGATTTTGTTTTTCTAGAAACTATTTTTGTTGATATTAGAGAGACTTCTTTACTTTATTTTGGTATACAAAGATATGTTCTATTTTTTTTTTAAATGAATCGAAAAAAGGTGAATGTTTCGTCACGTTAATGCTTAAAGAGAAGAGAATGTTTGTAAAGAAATCGGTAATTTTTTTTTTTTCATTTTCGGTGAAAATGTTTTTTCTCTTTCTCATTTCCGTTTATTTTTCTTAAGATATATATATTTTTTTATATTTTTTTTTTTGAATATATATTTTTTTCTTCTCGCTTCCTGTTCACTGAAGACATGATTTTTTTTTCTTATTTTGTCCATTTAATGCGATTTATTTTCCAGTGAACTGAATTGAAAATGGTTCTTCATATCTCTTATGAACGTTTGGAAATGGATTTTCGATTCATATATTAATAATGTTTTTAGCCTTTGAATTTTTCAAGACGTGAATCGCACTAACAAAAGATCAAGGTTTCGAGTTAGTACTTATGAAATGAGAGTGCGATTATATGTTATCGCATAAAATTGGAGTTTTTTTTTTTTTTTTTGCGGATGTGGAATCGATATTGTGTTAAATTAAATGCGGCTGTATTCGGAGGGAAAACTATCATCCATTAAAATATTCAATTATAATAAATGTGTAAGAGTCGCACAAAACCACATTTGGATTTCGATTATCTTTGTATGCATAGATTGTATTCAAAACTTCGACTGCATATTTGAAGTAATGCAGCATTACCTGCCTAAGCCATTTCGAATAAGGCTTATTCGTTCAATAAACAGAAAGACCTGGCGGGGTAGCCCAGGTCGATAAGATACGTACCTAAAGTACCAAAGGATGTTTAGAGGTGTCGCGAGTTCGATACCCGGTTCGTCCTTGTCAGAAAACTTTCCTGAGACAGAGGTACAACAAAAACGGCGACATGACAGCAGAAAAAATTGCTACCGCAAGGAGTCCTCCATCGAGGGGTTAGCGCACCAACCTGTCGATGAGTATAAATAAACAAGCCTGCCGTTCGGATTCGGCAATAAATTGTAGGTCCCGGTCTAATTTGCCCTTGTTTGCAGAAAATGACCGTGGTGCGACAAAAATGATCAATGCAGCATGCTTTCGACAAATGAGATAAACCTTATTTTTCTGATATATGTGACAAAAATTTCATTCGCTGGTGAACAACTGAAACGAAACGCTTCGTTTGCCAGACCCGTGGGGGCCTAGCGTTTAGAGCACATCAGAAGATGAAGGACTTAGAATATAAACGTAAATTGATGATAACATTTCGAAGACCAAATCATTTTATTTGGCTTCGAATTGGTAATTAGAAGCCAACAGAAAGAAAATAATGCTGAAGATATCATCAAAATATTTATGCATAAAATTTTGAAATTGCTTTTTCCATCACTTTTTCGCAGATTCATTCGAGAGAAGAGAACACCGATTTTCTCCCACTATGTCTCAGTATAAAATGTCATTGAAAATTTTATGTAACTGTTTATTTATTTCAAATTTGAGCATATATTTCTGGCTGTTGTGTATTACGCTATTTTAATACAGTGGTTTACATATCTCTAATGAACAAAAGTTATGGTCTTCCGGCGTTCGGGTCGCCTACCGAAAAACACATCATTTTTCGGGACAGAGTAGCGCTTGAAATAGTTCGCAACTACACGTATATTTAGTTCCTTTTAACCCATCTGGCAAATTTTCATTTAATGGTGAAAAAATTGTATTCGACGTTAGCAGTGCTATTAAACCCACTCAGAAGAACCAAAACCCTTCCTTTCATGCCGCCTTCAAACTTTTCGATAGCTTTGCCTGAAGTGTACTATGTTACGCTGGCCCCGTGTGGGCCTTTTCCTAACCAATGCCCCTTCAAAATGTTCAAACATTTTTTTCTAAGAAAGATCCTCGTTATCAGTAAGCTATGCCAGGCTATCTCTTGAGGCTTGAACTCGGCCGTCACCATCTCTCTGTATTTATTTTAAAGAGTACATCAAATTTTGGCTAAGGGCTCATGAAAATGGATAATGACGTGCTTCTTAAAATTTGTTTCTCTTCACTCTCCCTACTGTCAAATCCCGACAATTGGGTCAATATCTTGTACCTTGAAATCCTCTTTCAACAAACTTGGGCGAACAGATGTTTGGAATTTGCCTCAACGGTCCCTTGTGCCGTCGGTCTTCGACTCAATTATGCGCACCTTTATTGATGACTCGATCAATGAGGACAGACTGAATCTGCTCGTATCAACAGGCTACCAATTTGCTGACATTTTTGATTAAAATATTTTAATCCAACCTTATTTACTTTATGATATTCCTTCATGATTACGTAGGAACCTTGCTAGACTAAGAATCTGCCTCTTTGTGCTCTATAGATCTAAAGGTCTCCAGTTCAATTTCTCACCTGAAGACCAGTGTTCATTCTGCAATTTTATACGCAGCCGTAGTGACATCTTCAACGAAAAGAGAACAGAGAATAAAAAGAGAGAGAGAGAGAGAGAGAGAAAGAGATAAAAGATAATAAATTACATTCAAATAGAGGAATGCAAGTTCTTCGTCATCAAAAAAGGTCCACTCTAATCACTAAATATAACTTTAACCTTTACGAACTTGAAAACTTTTGGAGACTCTTTTCGAACCCTTCTCGAGGATTCTTATACTACATCGAAAGTATTACGAAAATAATCACGTTCTCATTGAAGTCCACAATTAATCTCACCCATGTTGCCCAGGCCAGTCCCGGTCATTACATGATGTTACTTCTATTTTTCTCTGATGTAATATCCCACTTTTTTTCTTTAAATCTATATGATCACAACCCCCCCCCCCACGCACACGACCTTTTTATATTATTGACACATTTTGTAATATTGTACCTACATTTTGTTCTGTTTCTGCATAGGCTCCCCCCCATCCCCTATATCTTTATCTCTTCTGCTTCAATAATTCATTTTTTTTGGTTCTAATTGTGATTAATTTTTTTCTGTGCGTGTGTTTTATTTCTGTTCTGTGTTGTTTTCCTTCTTATTAATAACAACCTTGTGTGCATGGTAGACATCAATTTAGTTAACAAACATTCATTCAAGATGATGGAAACGGTTCAGTTCATGAAATGAGGCCAAGTATTTGATATCCATTCACTCGATTCATAAAAACAATTATGCATTTATTTTTTAAATGATAATATCAAACTTATTTTTGATTAAATCCTAATATTAAATTTAAATTTGAAGCAGAGTTAGTTGATAAAATCTCGATATTTGTCTCATTTTATGAAAAATCAAAGTAGTCTTCATTTGGAATCAATTCTTGCTTAATTAAATTGGCATGATATTTTATCATGTGCACAAGGTGGTAATAATGCACTTTTCTCTTAATATTTGAATATTTTTTAAAAAATAAGCATATGTAAAACATTATATTGGCAAAGAGTAGCATGTACAATCGGAGATATGTGTTAAAATTTGCAATATATCAATGATTAAATACTTGTGGTATTTTTAATGATATTGCTACTAGAACATAGTTATTTGAAGCTCTCTGATCATGTTAAAAAGTCGATTCCCAATTGATTTTAATATACCTTGCTGCTGTAAATGTTCCGTGTTTCTAGAAAATCCAGCTGCAACTAAAAACAATTCTTGATCTAACGTTGGTTATGTCGTCTGAATCTGTGTTGCGTTTCACGAGTCATTTCCATCAGGAATTTTAGTGATATGTATAATAATTGAATAAGAGGGGTGAAGTTTGCGAACTACAGTTATTAAAGACGTACATTTTTCAGAATAATACAAGTAATGAATTCAACATTATTTACTATTCATACCGTCTGGATTCTCATCGACAATGTATGTAAAGAATGTACACAAAATAAAATTCAAAATGATTTTTCTGAAATAAAATAGCGCGTTCAAATTCAAATGCCCCCAGGTCCAAGCGATATTTTCTTAAAGCGAACGCTGCAAATAAGCCAAGAAAACATGGATGCAATATCTAAAATCGACAAATGCTCTGGAATTATTTTAAATAGCCGAATCCGAACTGGAATTTTTCGGAATTTTAGGAACTGATAAAAGAAGAGAGATGCCCATTTTTCCCCAAACGTAAAATATATATCTCTGCGCAATTCCCATTTCGATACTTTTCCCCGTCTAAACGTTTCTCCTCAATTACACAGTACATTCCAAGAAACGAATAATAAACAGGGAATTTTATTTTCCATAATAAAAAAAAAAAAAGAGAAACTATTCCAACTCAAAGAGAGAGTAAACAGTTCGAAACTCGTACGTACGATACATAAAAGTAAAATAAAATGTCCACCGTGACAGCGCTAAGTTTCCTTTAGAAACTCGAAATGAAAACTTTTGCGAAGCTTCATGTATACATTTCTCATGCGAACGATTTGATTTTCGAGCCCGTTTTATTTCACTTTTTTTGATTCTTTAATTTTTCTTTCCTTGCTGGACTATTACCGAAGCATCCAATATCGAACGGTGAGGAGTCTCTATAACGAGAAATAAATATAGCCCTGAGCGACAGTTTGATCTAAGAGACGCTTGGAGGAACCAGGGGTAAGAGAAGTACGAGGTCGGGCGACGAAAAATTTTCGAAAGTAATGATATATCCTGCCAGTCAAGCCTCGCTTCTTTTTTTATTACATTATTATATACATTTTATTTCTTCTCTTTCGGTTCCCATCTTCCGAACAACCTCTAGGGAGATATCCTCTCTAGCCCTAACGTCGACACGTAGGCATCTTCCGACGCACACCCGTCTTGTGTCACCGAGGATACATTTTTTTTTTCTTTTTGCTTTCCTTCCCTTATTTTTTCCTGGATCGTCCTTTCTTCTAGAATCTTCGAGAAGCGTCCATGAAAAGCCCTTTAAGATTCTTCCTAACTGACATAGTTAGAAGTCTCTTCTTATATATTCTTTTTCGGAGCATTCTGCTGGTCGAGAGAAAACCGCTTTTTGATGACTCTTTGCACCACCCACACCTTCTTTCGTACCACTTCCCTCTGCCGTAAGTTTTCTTACTTTTAAGCCCCCTTTTTTTGGGAGGAAAAAATGTTTTTCAGCCATAATTGATACTAGAATGTATTCTTTTATTTTTCATATATATATATATATATACAATTCAGATACTTATTTTCTCTCATATGAAATATATTCTTTTCAAGCCTGCACTATAGCTTCGTTGTTGACGTAGAAACTTTTTCTAACTTGTATAATATTGCTTCCGTTCATCATATCCTGTATCCTGGAAAGATATTTACCCAGGGTTATTAAGAGGAGTAATTCTCGTATAATTTTGGCACCGTCAAACCCTCTTAGAACGCCCATTGGATTAGAAAATTCAAGTCTCTGAAGTTATAGTACGTATTTGATTACAGCACTGTGGATGGTATTAAAAGCGCAAGAAGGATTATAACTATAGTCACTGAAATAAAATGAGGATTTTGTTGTAAAATTTGTTATTCAAAAGTCGAGGATATTTTTGTAACGATACTGTGATAGTTTCAAATATTTTCGATGACATAGTTAGCTATTCACACAGCTCTTCTTATACATTATTTTTCAAAACATTCTTCAAGAAAACCGCTTTTTTATGACCTCTTGCACCACTGTCACCCTCTTGCATACTGCTTATCTTTCATAAGTTTCAAGCCCCCCTTTTTTTGGGAGAAAAATTCCTTTCAGCCATACTTAATACTAGGATATATTCTTTTGTGTTTCATACATACAAACAATTCAGGTACCTGTCTTTCGTATGACTCTTTTTTTTTTGTCAAAGATATGGCTTCATCGTTGACCTAGAAAGTTTCTCTAATTAGTATAATATTGTTTCCGTAATCAATAGCTAGTATCGCTAATGGCTATTTATCTAAGGTTATTAAGAAGAGTAATTTTCATGTAATTTTTTTTCCGTCACACTCTCTTGCAAAGCCCGTTGCAGTAGAGCTATTTCAAATCACTAAAATTTTAGTAAATATTTATTATATTTATTTAGGCAGTTTGAATAATATCCATACTGCAGGAAGGATTACAACAATCGTTATTGAATTAAAATGATGATTCTGTTGTAAAATTTATTATTCAACAGTTTGATATCTTTGTAACAATACTTTGATGGAGAGATTAGAATGTTTCAGTACAAAATAATGCTTTTAATATTGGAATTAATTAATCATTTTCTAACAGCGTGAAAATCAACAATGTTTTTACAGTGCCGAAATCAGCAATGCAGTTCTTGTTGAAAGCAATGTAGTGTGTTTTCCCAGTTTTGTCAAAAGAGCGAACGTTTGCAGCAGTGCTTTGCAAAAGCAACAATGTTTTCACTGGAGCTTCGGTGAACAATGTTTTCAACTGAACTTGGAAACAATGCTTACACGAATAATTTTTCAACAATATTTGCTAAAATCAACAAGGTTTTCAACAGCCTGCTGATGCGAAGGTGGATTTAGGAAAGATAGGAAATTCTATTGCCCTTTGCTAGGCGAGCGCCGTAGACCACTAGACTACAAAAGGGGGGAAAGCCAAGTGAGAGGACTTGTGTTCGATTCCCCGCAAGGGAAGTTGGATTGTTCTTTCCTGAATTCATCTTCACATCAGACAGCTGTTTAAGGCTTTCGTATGTATAGCGAAGAGTGACATCATTCCTGGATAAATCGCCATCTGGTGGCAAGCGTCTGCAATTGTGAGTTTTGGTCTGAGTTAGGTCCGACCGTCCATGTACTGTTCCGTTCAGTGAACGGAATATTGAGATATTCGTTGCCTTTGTAGTTTAGGGCGCTTACACGGCAAGTGAGGGGGGGGGGGGGTGGGTTCGTTCTTTTTTCTGTTCTCTCTTTACTAAATTCATCTTCGCATCAGCCAGCTGTTGACAACCTTCGTATAGATAGCCAAGAGTAGCCTTCGTATAGATAGCCATCCTCGGATAAGCAACAATGTCTTTATCTGTACTTGTCAAAAGGAACAATGTCTTCAGCATTGCTTAAGCGAAAAATGTTTTTTTAAACAAGAGTATTTATATATAAATCAACATTTTTTTTGAAGGAAGAGAAGTGTTAACCCCTTGCGATCGGTAAGTTTCTCTGATGGGAGTGCCAGGTAGTCGGAGCAAATTTATCTTTTCGGCATCATTTCTCTCTAAGTGATTAATTTTGTCAAATATATGGACATTAAAAAACAAAGAATTTTTTGAAACTAATTTGATATGTTTAATAGTGTACTTATAATACATAAAAACATAAACTTTTAATTTCTAAAATTTTGTTTGCTGAAAATTTCCCACAACATGCCACCAGGCTGGCGGCGCAGACTTCTAAGACGACTTACGAATGCCACCACTGTCGCGGCATCGACCGCAAAGGGTTAAACGCTGCTGGAAAGAACGAAACTTTCAACACTCCTTAGATAATAAGCAATGCTTTCAAAAAATCTTTGAGAATTATATTTTTGCAATCCTGAAACAACTCTAAAATAACAATAATTTTTTTTAATAGTTTGTAAGAAACAAAGTTCTTTACTGTAAGCCCGTTTTCAACTCTTCTAACAGTGTTTTTCTGGAAAAACAATGTCTTAACAACGCTACAGAAATAGTAATGTAATAAATATAATGCCAAGTTTGACGATAGACAGTATTTTTTTAAACTACCATGAAAGGAAGAGATTACAACAATACTAACAAAAGCGATAATTATTCGATTTTTTTCGACAAAAAAAGAATCTTTTGATAACATAAAGAAAATCCTCGTAATGGTAATTATTGTTGAAGACATGAATATTCCCAACATCCATATTTGCATCATTCAATTGAAGCGAGTAGGAATGTCGAAACGAATCACAGTATTTCATTTTAAATCACAAAAAAAAAAAAAAAAATTCGTGAGTAAAAGAAACCAATGCCCAATAAATACGAAACTCTAGTAAAATATAAGAATTTTTATGCATTTATTTCTAATCTGTTTTCAAAATAATTATCAAAGAACGCGAACTGAAAGAAAAAATAATATCTGTATTACCTGTTATTTATTAGCGAGTGTCGTACACAATGCATTTGAATAAATGATGCTACTTATTTATCGATAAGCAATGGTGCTTTTATTTTGCTTTGTGACATTTTAAGTGTTTTTATTGCAAATAGCTTTTAACTTTAATTGTTTGTTGGCGTATGGTTTGGATCTAATGGATGTTTGTATGTGTGTGTGTAATTCCGAATACTTCCCTGTTTCTGCTTCCTCTGAACTAATATTTACCTACCTAAGTAGTTATTTGTGATTGTAATTGATCATTTTAATCCGAATTTACGAGTACTTAAGACGTTTTATGCAACATTAAATTCAGCGATAACTTTTATTTTGGTTTTTATCAATGTAAGCCTTGGGTAAATCGCATTAGTATTCAATTTACTTCAGTAATTTCTTTGTTCTTGAATTATTCTGGAACATCTCACGAGTTATCAAATGGCTATATATGGCTTACGTGTGCTCTTTTTCAAGCAATATTGAGAGGTGCATTATTGTGACTGAATATAGTTTTCTGTAATTTTTCCCACAATCATAGAAGAAACATGAAGAAGAACTGGTTTCAACTTTCTGGCCTTGCTAGCAACGTTAATTCTCTAACATTTCGTAAATGCATTACGCTTATTTCTACATCAATTAGATTTTGTCTTTTTGTGAGGACCATAATATCATGCAACCTCCAAGTAGCATACCTTAAAGAGGCTATAAAAGACGGAGTGTTTCATAAAGGAATCCTTAAAGAAAGATAAAACAAGTGGCAAGGACTGGCCCGGAATTTTAAACGCATTAATTCACAAAATTAGTTAGAAATTTGGCTACAGATGGTGCCGCAGTGTTGGTACAATGACCTTCAAACAGTGGGTAAGTTTTTCATTCGCATAAATTGGACAAATCACATTTTCGACGGATTCAAAATGATCGCCTTGCCAGCAGTAATATACATAGAACGTAACTTAAAGCCACCTTTTTCTACTGCGATAGCTGCGTATGTCCCATAGATCCAACAGTCCTGATGCAGCGTTTGAGGACTGTTACTTGATTTTACAAACTTTTCGATCTACCACTCCCTCTACTGATTTTCTAAATTTTGATCATCATTTCCTCCCACTAAGGGGGGAGGGTTAGGATCCTACATTATACCCACAGTCTCTCCCGTCCCCTCCAGGACCATGTCTCTTACGGGAAGAAGTCGGCGGTGGTGACATCTAATAGCTAAAATTGTAATTGATTTCGCAAACCGGTGTAGTCAAAGTTTCAGGCTTGGCCATCAAATCTACCCTTCCACTTTTTTCACTTTTAGATCTATCACTGTTTACAAATTCTGTCATTTTAAAATTAGGAAGTCATTTCTGAAAACCCTGTACATATATCTACCTCATGCTTCCATGTAGTACCAGCAATGCTGTACCTTGTTAGGGTTTTTTTTCTTTCTCTAAGAGTTTTTTTTAGACCGGAAATTGGGCATTAAATGAATTATAAAACTAGAATCTAAAATTCCATCGATCATCCATCCATCTGTTCATCATTCGAAAAATTTGTGTTCCTCATGTGCCCTCAAAACCTTCTGTCTGAAATGATTATTATTCTGGTTTCTGAGAGCACACAAACTACTGTAAATTGCGCGTTTCGATCAGACCCACGCCTTATGTGTACATCTTCCATAATTCAACGGTACCTTACTATAGAACCGTTCGCCATTGATCACAGCTTATAAAATTCAATCATGGCGACTCGTCCTCTAGTAAAGCGTGAGGCATTAATGCTTAAAATGACCAGCGACTATAAGCAGAAGGCGAGGTGTAGTTATAGTAGGCGCCGTAGTTCCCCAGGTGGCCCTAGAGTTTAGCTGAGGGGTGGGTTGGACCTCTTAGGCGTATTGCCGGAAAGCCAAAGTTCAGGGACGAATCTTTACACTTGAGCCAACTTTAAGGAGTACACCCCACTATTGCAGTGAAGCCTTTAAAACTCACCGAAAGGAAGACTTGTTCTCCACAAGACATCAGTGTAGTGCTAGGAAGCTTGTTCTATGTCCGCTTCTGCTGAAAGAGAAAAATGTTAATTACATGGTAATTAAGTGAGTCAGAGACGAGAGTTCATTGCACTTGATTAAATATTAATCTTTATTCTTCTAAGAAAGCAATAGTTTTGAGATATTGAGATACAAGACATTTAGTATAAAATTCAATATTAAAAGATACATGCATATATGTTTGAATAGAGTATTTGGTTTTTTTTTTAGTGTCACTGTCAGTTATAGAGAACACAGGGCATATCATATCAGGTAAAAAGAACCACCGCGGGTACGCCATGTACGTAACTTGACAATCCTGACAGAGAATTTGGAGATTCCCCAAAAATAAAAACCTTGATAGTCCACGAAGCCTGAATAATTCCCACTTGATGCCGAAGAAGAAGTATTTGAGAGTACGCGAAAATATATCAGAATTTTGAAATTCTAATAAAACCACTCCTCCGGCCTTTTCCCAAAGTTACTGACGCCGCAGTGCCACGGTCTGTTAAACTGCCAAGCTGTTAAATCATGGCGTGTTCATTCCTGGACGTCTCTGTAGAATTTCCTTCTACTAGGGGGTGCATAGAAAAATATAGAGAAAGAAAGAGAGAGAGAGAGTGAGTGAGTGAATATCTCAAAGCCAGGCCGATCCCAGATTTTATTCTGGGAAGAACTCTTCCAAGTTCTTTTTTTTGCTTGAAACTGAGAGCCGAAATTCTTCAGGGAATTTTATTTCCTCTTTCGTTTTTCCCTGGTAAAGGAGAAAAAAAAAATCCTCAAGCCATAATCCCGATAGCGTTTTACGGCCGAAGTGTTTTATTGAAGCCTAACGTCTACGAAGTCCATGATGAAATGCTGAACTATGGGACAGAAAGCCAGTTTCGCTATCCCGTCCACCTTGGGAAAAAATTCCCGCAGAATAAATTGGGATTTGGGAGAAGGAAGAAAAAACCAAAATGTTACGAAGTATGCTGGTAAGTTTTCAAAATACTGTTTTTTTATCACTTATCTGACAAAGAGAAACGTTTTGGAGCGATATTGGAAGCACAAACTTGTAACATGAAAAAATTGAGTGTCTAGAGTTTCAACAGAAAATTGTAGATTTCTTCATTGAAAATATTGAGTCATCGGCCATCAGAAAACAATGAATTTTCTAAGTAAAAATATTGAGTCAGAAATCCAGCAAATTGTGGAATTTTTAGTGAAAAACACTCGGTCGATAGGAAATTGTAGAAGATTTTTTAGATAAAGTATTGAGTCGAGACTCACTCAAGTCAAACCTCAGAGAAAACCAATGAGTCTTTAAGAAACTGAATTTTTTAGCGGAAAATATAGTAATGCAGCAGGAATTTTTTTAGAGTGAATAATAGTGAAAAAAAATGAATATTGTTAAGAATAGAATTCACTCTATTATTAAAATAGAGTGAATCAACAGAAAACTGAATATTTTAGACAAAAATATTGAGCCATCAGCAAAACAGTGAAAGTTTTAGAGAAAAATAATTCCTAGTAATAAGGAAATTGTGCGAATGTTATATGATAAATATTATGATAAATACATAATATGATAAATATTATAAATAAAATATAGTGTACAGGAAACTGAATTTTTCAGAGAAATTCATTGATTATACTTGATTTTGTCATTTATTTGAATAATATTTTAGGCCGATGCCTAAACAAGAGAATGTATTCGACAGTGGCGAAGATATTGTTTTGATCCAATATTTCGAGTATCTAGGCAGAAAATTAATGAAATCGTGCAAAACAATAAGAGCTGAGATATTACAGTACACGTGATTTCGTTCCAAAGACGGTGTACATACAGAAGAATAAAAGTATGCCATGTTTCTCTCTCACAAGTTCCAGTAGTGTAATACAAACAATCTTATTAACATTTTCAAAACGTCGGAAATCGATTCATCATATTGTTTGTTATTCAACAGCCTTAATCAGAGTCGATAAGCCTGCACACCCGTCTTGCGTATTCAGTTATTTGGCATCTCGCATAATGCATGAATACATTTGCGTCTCGGTATCTATCTCGGATCCGAAATCGTGAAGAAAGTCTAGAGAATGCACCGGGGAAAAAATACATATATAAATAATAATTTCGGGAAAAGATATGTCTGATTTGCGTTTTGCTTCACGACTGAGTTGAAAGTTTTCGAAAACATTGAGAGAAACGCATGCACATACGCGTGTGCCTCTCTTTCCCCTCTTCTCCTTCATACGAAACGAAATTCACCAGCAACTATTCTCTAAGCAAAATCTAAGCTTTACGCTTGACGTGCAATGATTTAATTTGAACAGCCCGCAAGCACGCGTGACTGGACTCAGAGGGCTTGTTTAGTCGCTTGTCACAGCTTTCGCATTTCCATTTCCACGTTAACCAACGCACCCACACACTCACGGAATCTAGAGTCAGTCTAAAGGAGAGAGGTCGGTTGTGGTGATTGCGAGAATGAGAGAGTGAGAGAGGGGTGGAGGCTATGTACGTGTTGACGGTTGCGATTTTGTATGTCCTGTTTTGCAACGACTGACTGAATGGCATTAGCTGAACGTGAAATCACTGAAGGGAAAGCTTTTCTGGCTGATGTTGGTGAAGAGCTCTTCGCGGGATCTTGCCATCAAACTATAACTTGTCATTGGGCTTGATTCGTAAAAGCAATGTGTTTTCGACGAGCGTGGCGCTGAATGGAAATAGAATGATTCGCGCCGAATGTGGTAGTCCATGTTTCGTGATGAATGTCACGTGATGCTGTCACTTGATCACTGTTTTACTGCCAGGGCAATGGTTGAATTTCTGATGTTAATGCGTGTTAAGTAGAAAGTACCAATCGTAAAATTCAGTAAGACACCATTGAAATACGGACGGATCTATAATTCGGACACTTTGGCCGAAAATTATTTTTTTCCCCTCAACCGTTGACTCGGACATTTTTTCTTCTCCAAAATTCCGTTTCGGTTTTATCTATTACACTAGACACATTTTCTTTTTTGTACCACTTTCTCTCCGATGTACTGCGGGTGTCTAGCTTGCTTTGATTATAAGGGTATTGCAATGTGGTAGGCCCCCCTCATGGTGCAACCTGGTACCGCAAATTCTACCACAAGTCATTGTATCGGTTGATCATTCTTTGGCGCAGCATGACCTTTCACCATTAAAAAACAAACTCGAATACAATCGAAATGTGAATATGCACTCTCGAATGGTTAATAGCACATATCGCACAAAAATATAATGTTTGTTTTTGGTGAGTGCTGCTGAACACTGTTTGAAAACGCCCTCTACCGCCTTCGCTATTGTGATTAGAACCGCACATTCTACGATCAAAAATTTTTGTTTAGGTGTCTCACATCACCTCACTTGTCTCACAAACCTCTCAAGTTTGTCCCATGAATTTAGAATCACCCTGTGTATTATTCTATTGAGAAATTAAGTAAAATCGTGCAATAAAATTTAGAATAAGATCAAAAAATCAAACACGTGGAAGCGAACCATCATTTGAGGGGGGGGGGGATAGAAGAGTAGGCAAAGTTTCAAATGATGGCGCTAGTTAACTGCCGGTTCCCAGCACGACCCAACCCACACGGGTAAAAGGCTTATATCCGGGGAGGGACAGATCCTGGGTCGTGTCTGGTCAGTCGGAGTTAGCTGCCGGGTTTTCGCTATATTCAAACCATCTATGTTTCATGCCTTTTCTTCTCCAAGCATCAAAGGTCAAAGGCAGATCCATTCAGTAACGGATTTTTGGCCGTTTATTCGGGAAAAATCCCACAAAAAACAGGAGGGGGGGGGGGTCTGAGTCAAGTTTGGTCGTGATGGATTGAATGATATTTACTGGTCGTTTTAATTGGATTAAAAAATAACGGCGTAAACGGCGGAAAAGTATTTAGGATATGTCGTTATAATGGAATGATCATTTGCCATAGCTTCGACTGCATACTCTTCAACACCGTCATCACGCCATCTCACAGCTTATAAAATTATTATTTGTTCTTTACAAACATCTATTTCCATTCAAATTATGCAGCTAAGAAAACTTGAAAAACTTCGCACTGAAAAAAATAAATCAGTTTTCTTCCAGCATAAAAAACAGAAACTTTCAGTAATTTTCAATGTTTCTTCAAAATTCACTGAAGATAACTGGTGCTTAATTAACTGCTGAATAGTCCCTACTTAAGATGTAATTGAAAAATGACGACATAATAAAATATCAAAACAGAAATTTTTAACCATTCCATTGAGAGTTAGTTCCTAACAGCGGCGATTGATGCATAATATAGTATAGATGTCTCCTGTATTGTCTTAGTGCCCGATAAAAAAAAACAAAAGTAATTGAAAATATCGAACGTGTCGCAACGACCATCACGCAACAGGTTTCGTCGAAGACTACGGGATCGTCAACAAATGAGGTCTCGCGTGATGACCATTCGAAAGAGACGAGAAAAAATTAATAATAAAATGCACGCGACCGGATGATCCTATAATAATGTAGATTTCAGGAAACGATTCCCTCGATATCTATACGGATATTGGTGAATGAAAATCTAAGTACAGTGTAATCGATCGATCTGGTGTCGGATAATATTCAACATTTATTTCTCGTACACTTATTGAAATTCCGACTCTCAAAGGAAGATAGCGCCCTATGCCAAGGGTACTCAACTTTTTCAGTAGAGCGCGGGCTACTTCACTGATTTGAAAATGTTTTACGGGCCACATGAATGATCTGTACGTGAAACTGGGTATGTATAAGCGATCTGTGTAAATATGCTGCGGATCACTTAAGTGATCTGGTAATGTGTTGCGGGTAACTTGAGTAGACCTGGGAATGTTCCGCATGACACTTAAGTGATCCGGGAATGTGTTTTTGGTCAATTAACCGTAAAAGTGATCTGAAAAAATGCATTGTGCGTCAATTAAGTCATCTGGAAATTTCCCGCTGGTCACTTGGTGATCTGAAAATGTGCCGCGAGTCCCTTAAGTGATCTGGAAATGTGGCGCTCAGTTCATTTTTACAAAATTTTGGTTGAGGTCACGGGTCACATCTGATGATTCCAAGGGCCGCATTTGACCCCGCGGGCCATGGGATGAGCATGTATATATCCATGCTATTTGTTTCCATATATTTACTCCCCGTCAAAAAATAACAATAATAACTTTCCAAGAGAGAATAGTCGAACTACCACGAAAATTTGCAGGCTTTTATATCTCATGTACGTATGCATACGATTTTATTGTTGCGCAAAAGAAGAATGCAAATATATTCCTGATCCAGAGAGAGTGAAAGTGACGTCAGTCTACGTCTCAGAGAGGTAGAGGCAATTGATATGCAGTTTTTACCAGTTTTTTTTAGTGAATATTCTAGGGTTAAAACGGCCACCTGGGTTGTTTTGCTTTTTTACAACTGTTTTAGATTGATAAGCAGTTGTTATTGCTAAAAATGCCTCTGAGACTCATTCACAAAGTCTTCCGGACTTTGAACGAGTTTACATTTTTACATTGATACAAGCAGGGTTGGTACCTCAAAGTTTTGCCGGCAAACTTGACCGTTTGCGTTTTCACAACGGTCTGCAGCAGTGAATGCACGTACACACGTCAAACAAGCTCTGGACGTCTTAGGTTGATTTACAATGGAGAAGATAGATATCTTCATCTGTATTGAAGCTCGACCAGCACCAACGGTGACTGCACTGAGCATCCAATCGCAGATGCGGGAGTCGTAAAGAAACCTTTTATCGCACCGGACTATATTTCCAGATTGTTAGGAATGAGAAATAGGTTTGCTTTGACGGTTTCCGCCCAATTTCTGCTATTCACGACCCGACACAGTCAACATCTCGTGAAGTGACATCCAGAGCTACGAACGTCGTGAGCTGTGAATCGGTACCCCGTATGATCTTCAGCAACGATTTTCAATTCTCTTAGCATCCAATGACTGCCCTGTCCGACAATGGCACCTCAAAGGTCAGCGGCCGAATAGTGCTTATTATTTTGAAAGACAGAGATGAGTCTCTCAAGAATGTCTGCGTCAATTTGTAACCTTTACTTGGCCGTACATCAGACTCATCGTCAATTGATCACTTAACAGGCCAAATGGGACGTAGCCTTCTTCAACCGAGGATCATGCGGGAACTAGAGGCCCGGTTGTAATAAGCGGAGAAAAATTTGCCTCAGAGACCAACATACAGAACCTGTAAGCATCAATGTTATAGACTACCTTTTCTCACACTAGGGGTGGCCCAATAGGGTACTAGTGTCAGTGTGTGGTTCTCCTCGAATCGTTTCATTCGTATATTGTGATCATTTTCATATCTAACGTTCCCTTCTTGGTGCGTATTTTTTGGAAGCACTGTTATCCAGAATAAATAGTTTTGGGGAGTAATTTTACTCTCCTCCAGAACTTTAAGGCGTAGTTCTGTAATAAGAGGGGCTTTTTTTAAATGAAATAACTCTACTAAAATATTTACCTAAAATCTGGAGGAGCATTTTCAGTCCTCGACGAAATTTGAAGGAGTAAAACTGAATTTTCACGCGTGAATCACGCATCTAGATGCTTATTGGCGAACACTGACCAAGAGTATAGATCATAAGGTTGATCAGTAGGCCCTGGAGCTCATGTTACTTGAAACTTGGACTTTTATAATTTTTCTTTCAATGAGCTCAGCGGGCTGATATTGTCTTGACCAAAACCAAACACGATCGTACACCGAAAAAAATCTAGGTAATGAAATTTAGTTGAGACGTTGAGCGCGTGGTGGATGTTGGAGTATAAGAGAAGAGAGGGAGAGGAGATATGATCTGGCTCACTGTTATCTCTTGCTATTATCCACCGTAGAATTTTTTTCTCTTAACCCGAGTCCGTATTTTCCAGAACTTTAGTCAAGATAGAGAAGAAATAAAAGAAGAAGAAAAAAGAATAGAGAGAGAACCACAGGAAGAGAAAATGGCGTAATGGCTAAAACGGCTTACAGATGTTCTAAGAAAGATCTTCTGAACATTTTCTCTGATTGGATTTCTTGATTGACTCAACTGATGGAAGTTCCGTGACATTCTTTCTCCTGTCCTCTTGCGAAGAGAAAGGCCCGTGGTACTCGCATAACAGTGATTTCTCCCTCTTAAGTTCCATTCAGGCGAAATGGCACAAGACATTCCCTCCAATCGCTATGAAACCATAGACAAAAAATAAAAACCCATTTTTATTGTTTTTCCGTCTGCTCTTATATCGACAAGGGATATATCCCGTATTTTTTTCCCCGTTTGAAAAACTTAAATGAACTTCTGACCGATATCATTATATTTCTTCTGTTTTATTCTATGACTGCAACAACTAATGAAACCGATTTGATTTTTGTAATACGATGCATTTTTTATTGCTTTCGTCATCGTTCGAACTACATATTAGTTGTTTTTGATACCTACGCAATCATTAACTTTAAAAAGCACTGTCACAGAGGAACGTGGACTTTTAAGACGAAATTCTATATAAGGAAATTCTCAGGTAAACAGAAATTGCGCAATACTATTTCTTCCCAACGTTTCGTCTACATTTACTCAGCATTCAATCCCACTATGGGTCCCTAACACAGATGTAGACGAAACGAATAGAAGTAATAACATGGATGGGTCATAAATATATAGCTTATACTAGAATTCAAAACTTCTTTCAAAGTACAACTCATCACTTTTTTCAAGGTTAGAATTCAGAATTTCTGCCAAAGTAAAATCCATATCTTCTTTCGAATTGGAATTCATAATTTATTTTCCATATTTCTTTCCCAGCAGAATTTACAAGTTCTTTCCAAGTGGAATTAATAACTACTTCCAAAGTAGAGTTGATTGTTTTTTCCAAAGTGGAATTGCTAACTTCTTCCAAAAAGTATAATTTAAATTTTTTTCTTCTTTCAAAGCATAATTCACATTTTTTTTCTTTTTTCAAAGTGTAGAATTCACAACTTTTTTCCAAAGTAGAATTCACAAAATTTATTACTTCTTTCAAATTAGAAATTACAGTTTATTTCCTGTTTCAAAGTAGAATTTACAATTTATTTGTTTTGCCATGGCAAAATCCGTAAGTACTTCCAAAGTAGAATTAATATCTTCTTCTAAAATATGTTTAATAATTTATTTCGAAATAGAATTAATATTTTTTTTCGAAATTCAATTCTTAATTTCGAAACTAGAATTAGTAATTTCTGTGAAAGTAAAATTTGTAACTTGTTTCAAATAAGAATTCACGCTTCCTTTCAAAGTAGAATTCATAATCTATTTGAAAGTAGAACTCATAATTTACTTCAAAGTAGAATTCATAATTTACTTCAAAGTAGAATTCATAATTTACTTCAAAGTAGAATTCATAATTTACTTCAAAGTAGAATTCATAATTTACTTCAAAGTAGAATTCATAATTCATTTCGAAGGAGAATTTATAATTTCGTACAAAGTAGAATTTATAATTTTGTGCAAAGTGTAATTGACATCATCTTCCAAAGTAGAATTTATAACTTCTCTTAAAAATATAATTCATAATTTCTTTCAAAGCATGATAACATAACGTTTTCTATTTCGTAATGAGATATATACTGTACTTAAAAAAATAATAATAGTTTCCCTTTATCATCTGGACAGCCATTTTGATGGCGGCATCTACTTTAAGAGCGGTGACAATCTTTTCGAATATAACTGTCAAGAGATAACGTGATTTTCAGCTCGTCTAAATTTGGGTTTCTTACGCCTGCTTGATGGAGTGGGAGGTAGAAAAAGAAATCAAGATTATATATATATAAAAAAAGGGTAATTTATGAGAAGCTATTTTTTTTAATCTCTCCAATGTCTTTTTTCTCTCTTCTTTCTCACGTGTTGTGTCCCACCCTTTCTTCTCTTTCTGAGTCTCTATCTTTATTCAGCCTGAAGTTTTTAGCTAATCATAGTATCCCAGTTCCTAGAATAAGCGTGGAGAAAAAAAAATAAAGCATTCATTCTCGAGACTAAAGTATAGTCTAAGAAGTGTCCCCCTTTTTTTCCTGTCCTTTAGCTTTCCTCGTCCTTTTTCTTCACATCGTTGAGCTGCTCCGAAAAAGTTCTTTCTTTGATAACTCTCTTTTTATTCCTCGTCTCTTTCTCTGTCGTTCACAAGAGTTAACGACGCCAAGGAACTGTCAAGAAGAAAATAGATTAACGAAGAGGTCGGATTATGTTATCGCAAGACTAACGGTTAAGCAGCAGCAGCAGCCTTTAATGCCCACGTGAACATGACCTTGACCTCGATATGCAAATAAAAATTTAAAAAAATTGCATTATTCTAATTTTAGTATTCTCCAGTGATTTGGAATATGTATTTTTTTGATCAAAAGAACGGGATTTTTTCGAAGTGGTTTATTACAGTAATGCTAAAACCTATACAGGAAATTAAGTGACTGTGGGAAATTTAAATTAGAGGTTTGATGGATTAGGTTATGGTGCTATGAATTTACCGGGCGCCATGTTTGGTGTTTGCATACGTCATGCTATGATCGTTGGAAATGTTCAAAAAAAAAAAATTCCAGTAACATGAAATCCAAAAAACCCGAAATGCCGATAGTACAAAAATCTTGATAGAATTTCGGGATTGCCGGATTGCGGCAGTCTTGACAGAATTGTTTAATTCTAGCAGCTTATCGAGAATCTCCAATTCCAACACTGCCGCTGTGGTGGTCGAGTGGTTATAGTGACGGACTCGCGATGCGAGGATGCGGATTCGAACCCCACAATGGTGGTCGGCTAAAGTTGGTTTTCTGTGGTTCCCAACCATATGAATGAATGGAATCATTGAAATGTGGCATGTTTCTACTGTGTTTGTCACTAAATTGTTTTCTCAAGAAATCATTGTCTGAATTGGAATCGAAATGTATTTTATACAATAAAGAAAAACTTAGACGATGTTAAATTTCCCATTACATTCAAGGGTTCGCGTGAGAGTCGAAAATTATGTTATACTTGGCGATCGAGCAACCATACAACGTACATACATTTTTACAATACTCAAAATTGATACAGGCAAATGAGTGATAAAATATGTGTTTCTTCTTTTGAGATTCACTTGCATATACTTGTCCTAGTAATCATTTATCAGTGGCCTACCTTTCTTGGCGATCATTCACCAGTTGCTTTAGTCAGCCAACGTTTGGAGCCTAACTTACAGGAACGTCGTTTACCACTTGCCTTACTCAGCCATCGTTTACCAACTGCATACATATATATATTTTTTCAATCGTACCTGTGGCATCATCTACTAGTTGCTTTACTCAGCAATCATTTACAAGCTACTTTACGGCACACCAATATATCGCCATATGACAATTTCCAACTAGCTGAGTTGGGTGGAAATGAAGGCGCCATCTATCGGTGGTCTCCCAGGCTCGGTAGGTAAAGAACTTTTTCTGATGTTCTTTTGGCTAGATTCGAACCCATGGACCTTGAGCTTGGGGGCCGGGACCGGTGCACGTGTGGTGTAGTAGTAGTAGTAGGTAGAGCCTCCAAAAAATGGCTCGGGAATCCATGATGTTCTTAAGTCAGACACCTCGTTGGGCAATTTGCCTGTTGTGGCGTTGTATTTGTATTTGTATTTAACAGACTTGTCGGAATTAACCAATTGTAGCAGGTGCGTCTGGATTTTGGCTCTTATCCAATTGTAACAGACTTGTTGAGATTTTGACTCCTAGGAATTTTCTACTGCAGTAACTTAGCTTGTAGGTATTTTTGTTTGACATAATTTTGACTTATCAGAATTGCTCAATTGCTGCAGGTTTGTCGGCATTTATGCTCATCGGAATTGTCCATTTAAAGAAGTATTGTTGAGCTTCTAGTTGAGCAGAATTGTTAGATTTCAGCACGTGTCAGGATTTTAGCCATTCGGAGTAATCCAATTGAAGCAGATTGATCGGAATCTTTGATTGTAAGAATTTCGGAAAATCAGAATTGTTCAGTTGGAGCACGCTTGTTGGGGTTTAAGCTTGTCAGAATTTCGGCTCATCGGAATTTCAGTATTTGCAGGGCATTTTCCTGTCAATATCTTGGCTTATTGGAATCGTCCAATTGCAACAGGCGTGTCTGAATTTTCTATTGTAAGAATTTTGGTTTATCGGAATTGTCTATTTCCAGCACGCTTGTCGTGCTTAGGCTTGCCAGAATTTCGGCTTACCGGTATATTTGGGATTTTCTAGCTAATCAGAATTTGCGACTTGCCAGAACTGTTCGATTCCAGCCGGCTCTAGTCGGCATTTTCGTTTCTTAGAATTTTTTCTTATCGGAATCATTAGGTTAGGCTTATCGGGCCTTCTGTTCGTCAGAATTTTAGCTCATCGGAATTTTGGTATTTTCGGCATTTCTGCGCCTGGCTAAGAGCTTTCAAAATTCTGATTCCAAGGATTTTCACCCACACCAAAATACATATTATGCGTGTCGATAACTGGAACAAACTAACAGCATTTAATTGAGCATTATTTCTTCTAAATTACGGCATTAATACATCGCATTATAAATTGTTCAAAATCATTTTTATATCCCAGCTAATAAACATTTTTTGACGTTTCCAATAAAAAAATTAGTTATACAGTCGAATCCCATCATAACGAGCTCCAAGAGGACGGAAAAATCACTTCTTTACAACGAAATTTCGTTATGAAGGAATTCCAGGTTTTTGCATTCTTCCCATGTAAACTTACCAAGGGGATTAGATAAGTATTCCTTAAAACGAGATTTTCGCTATAACGGTACTCGTTAAAACGGGATTCGACTGTAATAACTAAGATACAAATTGTTATTGTGCTACATAGTAAAAACATATTCATTATCATATACTAATTAAAAAATGTAAATTGCTATCGCACAGTAACATCATAAAAAAATACAAAATTAGTTCAACATTTAATTAACATGCATTTTGATATGTATGTAAGTATATATCAAATACATAAAATAATTCTGTAAAATCGGTTCGATGTTCCATGTAAAACAAAAAATATATCTCGAAGTTTATAAGAACATAAAACCATTTCCTATACTTACGATTGTTATTTTATTGTGTTACATTTCACAAAAACATTCATAACCATATACATAATTAAAATTATGAAAATTCCTCTGTCATATTAACATTATAAAACAATTTAAAATTATTTTGACATTCATTCAACATGCATCCATATATATATACAGTTATATATGGATCCATATATATATATATACATTTCCTTATATGTCAGTTACTTCACCTATGAGGAAATGAAGTAGGCATGTTGTTGAGAATAATTCGCTTATACAAGAGTAAGTTTGACATGACGACGAGAAAAAATGTCTGCAATTAGAATTAATTAACTGCATAATTAATAAGTTCGAAGAATTTATATCCCCTGGTTATAATTTTAATGAGATTTTAATTTTTCGAAATTATGCCGAGTCATTAATATTACCATTTTTCTTTCTTTTAATTAAAAAAAAAATCATGATCATCACTTTAGAAAAAATCAAGCGTAAACTACACTCTCGAATTAGACCTAATATTATGTTATTCCCGTATCCACTTGAAAACATCCATGAAAAAAATAATTATTTCTAATTTATTAGAAACAATTTTTAATCCAAATGGATGGATTTTATCATTTATTTTTTCAAAGAGGACTTTCTGTATTTGTATTCTTCTTCGCTTTGAGAAGAAAATCCCCCCCCCCCCCTTCTCTCTCTCCAGACAAGACTTGCTGGACGTAATTTTGACTTATCACAATTGCCTAATTGCAGCAGACTTGCCGAGATTCCAGTTTACCAGAATTGCCTAGTCGCAGCAAGCTTGCTGAGATTTTGGCCTAACGGAATTGTCGAATTCCAGCCGGCTTGTCGGAACCGTCTAATTGCAACAGGCTTACCAGGATTTCGGCTTGTCGCTGAATTGTCTATTTAAATCAGGCTTTTTGAGATTTTGGCTCATCAGAATTGCCCAATTGAAGCGGGCTTGTCGGGATTTGAGATTGTCAGAATTGTCCATTTTCATCAGGTTTGCCAAGATTTTGGTTTGTCGGAATTTTTCAATTCCAGCAGGCTTGTTGGGATTTGGATTCGTCACAATTCCTAGAGGAAGTTATTTCACCTATAAGGGAATAAACTTCATGTGTTATTGAATAACTCCCTCAATCGAAAGTAATTTTGACACGACGAGAGGAAAAAAAATGTCTGCGATAATATTTATATAACTGCATAATTGACAAGTTCAAAGAATGCATTAGACTGTGATTAAAAATTTAATGAGATTTTAATTTTCCTAAATTGTTACGTGTCAGATTAATTATTATCACAATGTCTTCGTTTTTCAAGTGACGATCTGATAATCACTTAAAAAAATCAAGCATTAACTAAAATTTCGAATTTACCCAATTTTATGTTATTTTTCACTCTCAACACCTGTAAAAGAATTATTACCGCATTTCGTAAAATAATTTGTTTTCGTTATGTGAAATCTATTTTTTATAGAACACGTTCTGTTTCTCTTTTAGGGGAAAATCTGTCTTTCAAGACAAGACTTGCTTGGCATAATTTTGTATTAACGGACTTCACGAATTCTAGCAGGCTTGTTGGTATTGTCCAAATGCAGAAGGCCTGTCCGGATTTTAGATTGTCAGAATTTTAGCTTATCAGAATTGCCCAATGGCAGCCCACTTATCGAAATTTGCGTTTTCTGAATTTCGGCTGGTCGGAACTTTTCATTTGTAACAGTAATGTCAAGATTTTGGCTCCTCGGAATTTTTCAATTCCAGCAAGCGTGTCGGGCTTTTGTCTTGCCAGAATTAAAATTGCACCAATGAGGAAATAAAATAGACGTTGTTTATCAACTCACTCGTTCAAGAGTATCGTTGGCATGGTATGAGAGGTAAAAAATGTCTGCGATTATTATTAATTAACTGCATAATTAATAATTTAAAAGAACGTGTGCACTAAGATCATAAATTTAATGATTTATTTAATTTTAATTTTTCGAAATTGTGTCGTGTCAGATTAATTAATATTATCATTTTTTCGTTTTTCATAAAAAAAATCATGATCTTAATTCAAAAAAGAAATGATTAATAAAAATTGAGCATTAACTGCAAATTTCGATTCATGTTATTTCAGCATTCCTGATTTTATGTTATTTCTGCATCACTCTCGATAACACTCCCGTTAAAAAAATAATTATTATCGCATTTCGTGAAATAATTTCTAATCATTATGGATGAATTTGATAATTTATTTTCGAAGAACACGCTTTGTATCTGAAATCTCTTTCGCTTTGAGAGGAAAATCTCTCTTCCGAGAAAGCATTTTATTTTCTTTCTGTTTTGGTTTTTCAAAAAGAAGGTGGAACTTTCTAGAAAATTCATCGTTGAAGGAATTCCAAGTTTCTCTTGGTTCCGACGAGAAAAGATAATTCTTTAATGAAGAATTATTAACCCTCATCAACCTTACGCTGGAGGAAAAATCAATTTTAACGATGTGCAAGCCGTATCGAGAACGTGTTTCATCAGAGAGAGGGTGGTTGGTGAGTGATCGGCAAAGGGATATGCCTTTTAACAAATTTCATCTTCGAACAACCACCACCACAACACGTTTTCTCATCTCTTGCCATCGTCTTTTGAGCGGAAAATTCTCTTTTCCGCTACTTCTCGAAAAATCTGCGGCATTTCTCCTTAATTTTCAGGAAAAACCCTTCCTTTTCCTTTTCGGCATCTTTTCTGCATCATAATCCGGAATATCTTATAAACTTTCATCTCTCTCTACATTCCTCTTAAGCAGCGATAACGTTGGTACGCGTGTGTGTGTGCGAGTGTTCGAACCCTTCTTATGGTTGAGATTTCTCACTCGAATATTCATCGGAAGAAATCGATAAAGTTGGAGTAAGTAATGCGGATGCACCATTAGTAGCGTATTTACAAGAGGAGGGAAATAACAAGGGAATTGGAGAGCGTGTAAGCATAGGGGTGACCAAAAGAATGTGTAAGCATAAGAGTGACAAAGAAAGCATACGGGCATAGGAGTGGCATCTAGAGAGCGAAGAACCAAGTCGGTGAACGACAAATAGATTGATTAAGAAAGTGTGAAAACATGTGAATGCCTAAAAGTAACCTAGAGCGTGTGTAAAGTGTAAATATGTGAATGACCAAAACAATGACCTAGATCAGGGCTAGGCAAAAAAAAAAAAAAAAAATCTAGGTGTCAGAAAAACATTTTTTAGGAGCCAAAAATATTTTCCTCGGAGGAAAATGTGCAACGTAATGCATCTTTTGACTTTTTCAGGGCATGGTGATCCTTTTCCATGTTGGCAGATATGCCGCTATAAATTCCAAAACATTTTTGCTGCTCTAATGCTGCAATTTAGTATAACTGCGAAAAGAACATTTCAGTTTCAATACCAATATTTTAGTCACCACGGTGACCTCGTGCCTGAGATTTGTCCAGCCCTGACCTAGATCGTGTGCAACCATGCGAGCTAGCAAAACAGTGTTCAAGAATATGAATGACCAAAATTGGCATACAGCGTTGAAAGCACGTGAGCTATCAAAACTGTGTGCAAGCATGTGCATGAAAAAAACAGTGTTTTTCAGCTACTTTCGAAAAATTTGCGGCATTTCGCCTTAGTTTTACGGCAAAAACCCTTCTCTTTTCTTGAGCTCTTCTGTACATCATAACCAGGAATATCTTTAACCTTCATTTTTCCACAACATCCTTTTAAGCAGCGATAACGTTTGTGCGTGTGTTATGTAAGAACTTTTCTTCTTAGGGTTGAGATTTCTCATTAATATATCCCTTCGGAAGAAAATCGATAACGCTCAAGTAAGTAATGAGGATACACCACCTTATATTATGTGTTGGCTGTTCGAAGTACTCGGTGATCATATACTAGAATTGAATAGATGAAGCGTAAGATTTGTTGTCAGTTATGGGAGTTGGTTGCCACAACGGAGTCATCTCGTCAGAAACCCAAGCAGGTCAAGAGGATGACCATCGACATCAAGTTCTGGAATAGACTACATTTCTAGGATGAAATGTAGTTAGTTACCTACTAGAGATTAGATATCGATTGTGGTGTGGTGCTTTGGTTTCGAATAGTGCAGTAGGGTTAATAGTAAGTTGTATAGAGGCATAAGAGTAGCTGGAATCATTGAAATGTGACATGTTTCTACTGTGTTTGTCACTAAATTGTTTTCTCAAGAAATCATTGTCTGAATTGGAATCGAAATGTATTTTATACAATAAAGAAAAACGTAGACGATGTTAAATTTCCCATTACATTCAAGGGTTCGCGTGAGAGTCGAAAATTATGTTATACTTGGCGATCGAGCAATCATACAACCATACAACGTACATACATTTTTACAATACTCAAAATTGATACAGACAAATGAGAGATAAAATATTTGTTTCTTCTTTTGAGATTCACTTGCATATACTTGTCCTAGTAATCATTTATCAGTGGCCTGCCTTACTTAGCGATCATTCACCAGTTGCTTTAGTCAGCCAACGTTTGGAGCCTAACTTACATGGACATTGTTTACCACTTGTCTTACTCAGCCATCGTTTACCAACTGCATCTTTTTTTTTTCAATCGTACCTGTGGCATCATCTACTAGTTGATTTACTCAGCAATCATTTACAAGCTACTTTACGGCACACCAATATATCGCCACATGATAATTTCCAACTAGCTGAGTTGGGTGCGAATTGAAGGCGCCATCTATCGGTGGTCTCCCAGGCTCGATAGGTAAATAACTTTTTCTGATGTTCTTTTGGCTAGATTCGAACCCATGGACCTTGAGCTCGGGGGCCGGGACCGGTTCCTCGGATCCATTCTAGCTTTGGTAGGCTGGCTGGTTAAGGTTACTGTGGGATGGACTGAGGTGGGAGCCGACTGCATTGCGGAACTCGGGGAGTTTTGCACGACCCACTCTCCTCGAGCTTTTTACTCATCATTTTGGGTAAAAAGGCAGTAAGTCAGATGATGATAGGCCTGAGCTGTTGTCAATCTTTGTTGTTGTCGTTGCCTTCACTAGCCACACTTGCTGTACGTTCACTTCGATAATTTGATCATTTTTTTCGTCATTTTCTGCACACGGGACTTAGTTAGACCAGAACCTACAATTTATTGCTGATTCCGAACGACAGTCCTTCTGTCTGTATTCACCCAGAGATTGGTGCGCTAACCCCTCAGTGTGAGACTCCCTGCGGTAGAATTTTTTTTTTCTGTGGACATGTGGTCATTTCTGTTGTACCTCTGCGTCAGAAAAGTTTCTGACAAGGATGAATTTGGTACTCACGACAACTCTAAAACATCATTTGGTACTTTATGCGAATATCTTATCAACCTGGGCTATAGCGCTCACATGCTGACTTAGCCATCGTTTACCAGCTACTTTAGACCGTCGTGCGACAGTTCCGTGTTACCCTATTGTTGACAGGTCTGGCTCTCCATATCGATACAGTGGGGTGAGGGTTCTTCTACTTGGTGTAGGTAGCACTGAGGTCAACGGCTTTAGCTTTGTAGGTATAGCTAAAAACCACGCGACGGACATTAAGAGGGTTGGCACCACCCCTCGAATCTGGCTCCGCTGGCTCTCGATTCGGGATTTATTTCCGTCTCGCCCAGTCAGATCTGTACTGAGTAGGATGGCGGCGTTTGATTTACGATTTAAACTTGTATGGGCAAAGGCATGGATCAGGGGTGTAACTAATTAGTCTTACCAGCTGCTTTACTTGGCTACAGTTATTATACGTTTACTTAAACATCGTTTATCAGCTTCTTTACTTAGCTGATGTTACTATAAGTTAGCATGGCCATCTTTTACCCAGCCTCGTTTATCAGAGGCCTCACTTATTCATCAACTCGGGATGCTTTCAAGGCAGTTAAAAAGTGGCTGGGTAAAGTTCGATTCCTATAAACCTTTGACCTTTGAAGACCAGACACATCCCGCTTCCTATCTCAGAGAAATATCGAAGCGTTCCCGAAGGATGGGTGTATCCGGAAAGTTTTATTAAAAACAACGTAACATGACCACCTCAGACGAAGGCAGCAAAATAAAATAATTTGCATAAAAATTGATCGTCTGCCCCTGAAGTCATATAAAAAATAAATAAAATCTAAACAATCAACGCCAACGGGCAATCAAAATTATAAACTGTATTACAAGATGGCGGTGTATAGCCGTCCATCCCATAAGAATCTAGAATAGTCAATTGATCGAATGATTGCCGATAATCTTGGAACATGATTCCTACAAACCACTACGTCAGTACACATGTTATATTCGACGCTCTTGGCACAACCTAGCAAAACAACTACAATCAAAACAACTGATTTATGACAATACCAAGAGTAAGTTTAACTTTGGTAATTAATTTATAATTTTTTTTTGGTTTAATTTATGTTTAATTTTATTGAAGTGATTACACTGTCCGTTATAGACAGTACACAATTCTTGCTATTACATGAAAGAAAATAATTTCTCAGTTTTTTTACCAGTCCATATTCATTTCAATAACTATAAAACATCGACGTCAACAAACACATAAAATTTAGAGCACCATCACGAAAGCTTTTAAAGTATCATTATTAGAACTGAAATCGATATAAATAGCAAGTATGATAATCCATTTCAAAAATATTATACAACTTTTGAATACACCTTACTGTAAAAACACCTATTTAAATTCATTGCCCTTAAAAAAATATTTACTCAAAAAATTTCATACTTCTCCGATATCCTTCTCCCCAGAGCATGTATAAGCCTTTCTTTAAGGCGCTCTAAATAACGACGAAAAACACTCAAAAAATTAGTCTTTTTCCCCATAATAATATTTCTTTTGAAATCAGTTTATAACCAAAGTCATCACGAAAACAAAGGAATCAGGCGCATAATGTATTATAGGAACGCAAGGGCAAAAGCTAAATCAAATATTCCATTTTAGTATTATTATTATTATTATTTTTATGTTCGAGAGGCACTTGTACTTGTTAAAAATAGATCATTAGAATCGTAATCTTTATGCTTTGTTCCTATATATATGTTTCTTTTTTCGTAAGGCAATAGAAAATGCTACTTCAATACATCGTGCTTCTTTCGTTATTCGTTAAGGAAATTAATGCGAATTTCTGCATCTCGATGTTTTTTAAGTGAAATCGATTCTTCGAAAGAGTTTTTATTCTGCTTTTGTCTTCTCACAGTAACGATATCAAATAAAGGAAAGCCGATACTTGCGTCTGGGTATTGAACTCGTTATTTTTTGGAGAGGTAAAATTAAGGAAAAAACCGAAATCCGTTAGTTAGATATCGCAGTATCTTTAGTAAATGTCCAAATGTATTTTATTTCCCTTCTTTTGAATAATATTATACTTTGAGACGCCAATTTCTCATTTTATATTAAACGTCACCCCCGAGTTCTATCTTATAAATATAAAATAAGGACATTTTTCTGTTTGCATTTTTAACTGAAGGTGACAGATATTTCGACTTGATACCGACAATACATATTTTCAAAGTTAGAACATCATTTTTATTAGAAAAATGTCTAAAGTATGAGAGAACACACAATGTCTCTATCATTTAAACCCCAGAAACACCAGGAGATTTCAAATGATAGGGAAAAAATACTCTATTTTGATTCGGATTATGACACTCTATATCAGAAACCAAAACAAAGAGTTGTTTTCTAGTTCTCTTAATTTCGAGATAAAACGTGCTATTTTGGCTTAGTGTCATTTCATACCAATCGTAGTGATGACAGGTTAGTAGTCTAAGGAAAATAGCCAATGTGGCATCAGGTAATTGTTCTCTATTTTTTTTTATTTAGAGCTGTATAAAGTACTAGTTCAATATGACTTTCATTTTTATACTTTTATTACCAGACGCTTCCCACTCCCCCATTAGATACAGACATCAGAGCGGTCCCGAAAGTCGGACACGCCTCCAGTTCAATGACTGCAATTATTCAACCATTACACTGCACTTATAGTTAGAAACATTGATGGCAGATGGAAGCACTACACACAACAAGCATTACACAGAAACAAAGTCCACGCCAGGTTGAGTACAAATACACATGTACCAATTCCTTAAAAGTTCCGCAGAGAAATATGCACGGGATGCATGTATGGTTTAGTAGTTCAATGACCATACATCAAATCGTAGTCGATCCTCTATTTAAAAAGGTCACTCCACAGACAACAATCATAAATACAACATTGAAAACCACGTATAATATAACAGGTAGAATAACCTGCCGCAATGTTTGCATCCGAAGTAGGAAGACAGTTTTTCAGCACTTCTTTGGAAACACATATCTCAGACAAAAACTTTACGTCAGGTGCAGAACACATGCGCGTGCATTCGATATGGCTTAATTCATTAGACGTTCCTCAGAAGAGTATTTACGAGATGCTTCTGTGATATAGAAGTAGTAATAGGCCTAATATTTTGGAAAATTATCAATTAAATTGACTCTTAGTGCCAAAGCAGAACTTCACTAAAGGCACTGAATCGAAAACAAAGGAACGTCTTAATGGCAAACCCATTTGAGTCAATGTAGCAACCATGAAGAATTTACTTTCGTTTCTATCCCGCAACATAATGAACCTTCCAAGGGAGTCTGTTGAAAATCTACCAACCCTGATACTCACGTAAAGAACGATCGTTCGAAATAATTATACAAACTTACGCTTAGATTCAAGAACAGAAATCTGCGTATCAGACCGGTATAAAGCAAAACAAGGTCTTTAGTTTTATTGGAACAGCTTATTGACTGTCCTGAATACTGCATTCCGTTGGATGTCACGTTTTTGCATAAAACCTACATCTCTTTTTATTTTCTGTCTCATCAAAATGAGAGAGTGGTTGACTAGTGGGGGGGGGGGGGGGAACTCGTCCTGCTCAATCACCGGTTGCAATTTTATCCGAGGAATCACTTCGGTGTCAGAGCCTGGTTGTATTCGGTTTACACTGTTTAACCCCTTTATTGGAATATATGTTAAGACATAAGTGATGTATTGTAACTGTATTTGCTATGGATAAAGAAACTACGGTCACATATCGCTATATACCAATTTCCAACTAGTGGAGTTTGGTGGGGAACGAAGGCACCATTCATCGGTGGTCGCCTCAGTCTCGGTAGGTAAAGAACTTGTTTCTGATGTCTTCGCCCGGATTCGAATCCTTGGACTTTGACGGTAACCTTAGTAATGGAAGACAAGTGCCTTACCGCTGCGCCACACGGGCACGAATAAAGGAACTGTAATTTTCATACACACACACGCACGCACACACACAAATACACTATATATTTCCAATACTTTCAAAATAATATGTTTATGAATTACGGGTAAAACAACCATAAACTCTGGCAGATTGTCATATTTTTATTTACGTATACAATAATAAAAGCATTTCCCCACTCCTCGCAGCCGTCTCTGTCGAAAGTTAATTAAGACGAAGTAGTCTGACGACCAGGGCATTAACATAAAACAGTAGTCGCAGTCTGTTCATTTGGTCGATGCGCAATATCCATAAAAGCTCGGGTAAGAGGCAGTTTATTATCGATTTTTCCTGTTATTTTGGCATGCCGAACCACTGACTGAAGGGAATTTTTACATATACGTCCATCATCATATATGCTTTATTTTAATTTCACATAATACCAATGAATCCACTGTCTCTCTTGGCTGATCAGGGAAGAGACTGCCTGCTGGAAAATTGACGCTCAAACTAATGACAAGTTTTAGGGTTGCAGGTACCAAATTTTAGAGCAGAAAGACTTGAGGTTTTGCTAACCGTTTTATGAATTGTTAAGTGAATGTTACTTGGGTGTACCATAAATAGTAAAAGATTGGCAACGAATCCACCGGCGCATATATATGAAATCTGATATATGTTATCTGAAGTGAGCTCGTCCAGTTGTAGTTTTTGACCTACAGTCATTCGGTGTTCCATCAGCTTTTTCTTACTAGAATTTTTAATTTTTTTTTTCAATGAATCGTGGAATCCTTATTCTTTTGCTAATTGTACAAACTGTCTTGTTTCTTACGGTTTTTTTTAATGATTGATGCGCAAAGCTATTGTGTTTTTATTCTCGACTACCATCAAAGTAGACACAATACTGTTCTGTGTAGTTTAGAAACGTGAGGTCACATGACTTCTTGACAGATTAGAAAATAGAACTTCGGTCAATGTGTTCAAGATTAGACATTCTCTGGCCGAAAAGAGTTGAGCATTCCTATGCTAAACATTCCTTCTATCAACTAGAATGTGTAGTTTGAGAACTGGTGAAAATTAAATAAAGAGGACAAGTAATTTGCGGGTCCGCAAAAAGAAATAAAGAGGACAAAATAATTGGGGAACGGGCAAAAAATAACTGAAAGGGAGACATGATTTGCGAAACGGCAATAAGTAAACAAATAAAGGGAAGTAATTTTCAGACAGGAAAGAAAATACTTGAGCAGAAGAAATTATTTGCTGATCGCCAAAAAAAAAATTATAAACGAGAGCAATAGTTTTCACACCGACCAAAAAATAAATAAAGAGGACACATGATTTACTGATCGGCAAAAAGTACATGAAAAATCCAAAAATAATTTTCGGAACGGAAATAAATTAACAAATGAAAGGAATACTTAGCGGACCTGCAAAAAATAAACAAACATGAGAAATAATATTTTCTGACATCTGAGAGAACAAAATAATGAGGTAATTTGCGGACCGGCGTGAAAAATACATGAAAAGGTGAAATAATTTGTTGACCTACAAAAATTAAATAAAGGCAATTTGCGGACTGGAATGACCAAGAGATATAATTTTAAGAACGACAAAAAGTAAAAACAATAAGAAAAATTACTGCAATCGGGACATTAAAAATATAAATAAGAAAAATTACTTAAAGGCCAATAAAATAATTCTTAAACAGTAGAAATAAGTTGCGAAATTACGTAGCAGCTACATGAATCGGGCGAGATGTTTCCCGGACCAGCGGTTGAAGAACATTGGTCTACAAGATTTGCGCATGACGTAAAACCGTAAACCATGAATTTATTCTCCGGGTTACGAATTTAATTCCACAGAGAATTGAAATCCAGGGAAATAAGTAATACATAAGAACCCCGCCCCTCTTCCCATCGTACTCCAGATGGACAGTTCACATTAATCCCGACTTACCTCATGCACAGTTTCGCACAGTCGAAAAGAAAGCGTAAAACGTTGAATACCCTGCACAAAGCTACACCTGATGCTCAACTCGAATTTCCATTTAAAACGAGAAAAAATCGGGTGGAGGGTATCTTCATATAACCTCCTCTTCTCCTTCAACCTCCACCGTACCGTACATTAATTTATTCTCTACTGGAAAAGCACCCTATGAACCCGAAACTGCGGTGAAAGTACTAAAACCGACGAAACAAAAGACGAGGAAACAAAGTGAAAGAGGAAACAAAAAGGATAAAAAAAAACAAACAAAACGAAAGGAAACAAGTAGAGAGATAAGTAAAGGACGGGAAATTTGTTTTCCAAGATGAAATCAATAATCAATTATTCAAAGGTAGGGGTTCGAGGGTTGCCCGGGAAAATAAAAAAAAAAGAATCTGCCTGCCTTTGGAACAACCGCAGAGATCAAGAGCGAAAAAGGGTTTTGGGTTCTGCGGATAGGAAATAAGAAGAGGGTGTGTGTGGGTTGTGATGGGAAGAGTATGCGCAAATTCATGCATATCCAGGAGAAAATGGAGAATGTGGAGAAAGCAGTTAAAGGAGCAACGAAATTTCCTGCAGCTAAAAAAAGGGTACAGTATAGGATAGGGGGGGGGGGTCTCGTATAGAAGTCCGTTTCCTAGCATGGTAAGGTGAAGTGTTCATGGAAGGAGAGATAGCTTCTCTCTCCGAGCCTTCGACCAGGAGAGGAAACTATAAATTAAAATAAGGATGGCACGATTAGGTTCTGGGACCCAGAGTTCTCGATTACGGTCCTAATTACAAAGCTATAAGCCCATCTCTAATTTTGTTACGTTGGAGAAAAGCTCGGAAATAAATAATAATAATAATTGAAAAAAAAGAAAGAAGAAGTGAGTTTTCTCTGGTTGCTTTTCTCCATCAGAAACGATTTTTATTCTTTGCCGAGATCTGGTTACATAACATATACTTCGTGAAACTGCAAATTTGTTATCTTTAGAATTAAGGTGGATTCATCCCTTCCTTCCTGTACCATTTGCTACTGATTCTGTCCCTAAAGCAAGATTAATGCTCTTTTTAGTCAAGCTGAAATTAGCTCGTTAGAGCCGGGGGTTTTCAGAACCAAACTATTGCAAGACTGGGAGAACGAAAAATGCCTTTTAACTTTCTTTTTTTCCGTTACCGCCACCACTAACGCCGCAGGTAAATAGGATTAAATTCACTTTGGACAAATCAAGTTAATTTTTTTTGTTTTGTTGTTATGACGGCTTCGTATAAAAATAAATTGAGTCATATTAAAAGGAATTCAATTACACGCGCTTGTGTTTTATTATTTAGTTTCCTTTGAAGAGAAATCGAATTTTCTTTTCCTCCCGTCTTGCGTATAAATTCGACGCATTGGAATAGTTATGGCTGATGAATTGTCCAAAGCGTGATTATGTTAATCTCTGTACAAAATATAATGTTATAAAAGTGATTCAAAGTTCTTTTTATAGCAAAATTGAGCCTTGCAGTAGGGCTCTTCCACCGTTCCGTGAGAACGCACTGCCAGTTCGCGAAACATTTCGATCAATTCATTTTGCCGCAACATAATTAAAGATTTCTTAAAATATTATATCATGTCGATATTGTTAGAAATTTAATCGCACTAGTTTATGTTATATACCTATGTGTATAGATGACGCTGCATATCCATGAATCGGCCGTTTCCAGTTATCTGTGTAGGTGTGTGTGTGGGTTTGTGTGTTGTGTTGTGTTCTCTCTTGTATAATAAGTATTCTTCTTCCTGACAACGACTCGTTCTCGTACCTCTCTCTTCAATTAACACATTGGTTTTCATTCCTGTCTAACCGGTCAACAGGTCTGTGAATGATTTCCCCGATTTACTTATTTTGCGAGTTCTCAAATTACTTATTCTACTCTTTCGCCAGTCCGCAATCTATTTCCAGTGTCCACAAATTATTAGTGATATTTATTTTATATTTTGCGAGCCATCAAATTACTTCTCTTTTGCCAATCCGAAAATTATTACTCCTATGAATTCAGTTTTTTTCTACTGTTCTTAAATTATTTCTGTTATCGTTTGTCCGTCCTAAAATTATTTCTCCCTTTTACTTATTTTCTACGAGTCCTCAATTTTATTTATCTTCCTTTTGACGGTCAACAAAATGCATCTCATACGGTATTAGTATTTTCGTGATCCTCAAAATATTTTTCCAGTATTTTCACTCTTTAAAATAGTTACAAATTATTTTCCTATCATAGCAGTCCTCAAAGTATTTCTCCTATTTATATATATCTTTCAGCGATCAGCAGCTGCGAAAAGTTTGAACACTGAAGGTATCAAAATAAACATATCTGCATATGAACAAGCGGAGACTAAAGAATAAATGATTATAAAATTATATTTCACTGGAAATATTTACATGCAAACAAATTGGAAAATCTCACCGTAGGGTCCGATTGCATCCTGGGGATGTACTGGTAAGGAATCGCGATCAATAAATTTCATTTATAAATTGGGGAAAAAATATATATTGGTTTTTTTTTTTTGCATACTGAATTCATAATGTTCTTTTGCCTGTAGCTATGTTGTACATAGTGTGTCGTTGGAGGTGTATATATAACGTACTTAGTAGTTCGTACTGTGATAAGATTATAATGAAATTATTTGTGCGATTCGTGTCCCGTGAAGTTTTAATTCACTGACAGTGATAGTTGCGCAGGATTTAAAAAGAAATTGACGCAGGCACTAGAGGGTCGTCGGCACAGAGTTGTTTGCAAAAATAAACTGCGGGCCATTCGCTACCCTGACGATTCATGAGTCGTGTATGTACACACACTCACGCACGCATGAACTCTCTCAGACTAGGTAAGAGAGAGAGCACCTAAATCCTGATGTAATTGCCGGGCTTTGGAAATCTAATAATTCAAAGCAGAGCCTTGAAAGAGAGAGAGAGAGAGAGATAGAGTGTATGTGTTCGTCTTCTCTCTACCCCTAAAGTAGCAGTGAAACTAAATCTCAATAAAGAGGTTACGGAAACTTCTAATCCCCGAAGATATGAGGAAGGCATAAATTCACCTCCCGTTGCCCCCAACGTTCTTCCACATTTCCTTCTGCCGATGTCCACTATCCTATTCGTTTCTAAATTCCTTCAGATGCTAGTAATTTACTTATGAAGAAGTTTTTGAGAAATCGCTCTTCAATGAATATATATATATATATATTCATCGCCCTATCGAAGCACTCTCGAGAGCACGAGCCTGAGCTCTCGCTCTCTCTATTTTCATTTCATTGCCCTATCGGATCACTCTCGAGATCCCGGAAGTCCATCGGAATCAATGTTCAATCATGATGATAATAATAAAACTTTCTATTTCGGTATGTTCCAAGTAATGTATCAAATTTAATTTAATGAGAATTCAAAATCGTATGAAATATTTACCCAATATATACATATTGAAACTCAAATTAAATAGTCTGTTAATTTCGCAATAGTTACTATAGAGAATAATGATTTGATAAGCAATGAAAATCCGATTACAGCTTGTAATAAAGCTGAAGGCATTCAATAATTCAATTGGATTAGATTCAGAATAGCAACTATTAACTCTGCTTTAGTCTCCAATAGTCTATAGCTAGGATCACAATGTACTGACGAAATACCAAGAATGATTTCGCATATTGGGAGTCTAAACTCAGATATATAAGTATATATGAATATTATATATGTATAAAATAAACAGAGAAATTGCGATTGTGCGACAGAATTTAAGTAAGCAATCAGGGAGCCAGGATACATGAGCACGAGCATTTCATTTGATGGTGGAATACATGGTGGACACTCGTTCTTGATGTTTTCATGAAGTTCGCCTAAATGCGCTGGACTCTCAATGTGAGGATCCAGATTCGAACTTCATTCACGGCACAGTAGTGATCGGCTAAAGCGGGCATTCTGCGGTTTCTCTAACTTCAAGGCTTAAATGCAAGTCGGTCTCTCAATTAAAAAAAAGCCCGTATAGCGCAGGCAGCCCTACAAAACGATACTTTCATAACATGAAAAGTCAAGAATTTATTATTACTGTCCAATATGGGAGGCAGGTGGCAGGGCTGGCATACATTTTAAAACCAACACTTTTACTTTATTTTATTTGAAGAATTAGGGATAGATAAGTTTTTATATGATAAGTGGCAGTAGAGCCCAGCTCAACTATTTTTCTCGCGGGATAAAATGTAATAAGTTAGAACATTTGAAAATTTTACACGTTCAGCTATTATTATTATTGTTTTTCTTTTGCTGGTTCGCGAATGCTTTCTCCTTTATCCAAACTAACTGCAGTCAAATGGATATATTTACGACACGTGTAAAACAAATTCGATTTTTTGATGAATGAAAAACATTTTAATTCGTTGTGATATGCAGTAGCCCCCCCCCCCTCTATTTCCTCCATCTTTAGCGATTTTTCAGCAATTTTAGCGTTTGCTGGGAACTTCACGAACTTCTGACAGTTTTTAGCAGCATTAAAGAACATGTTGGCTATAATTAAAAACTTTAATTGCCTTTGACAAACTTGTTTTGTTTTGTTTATTGGTGATGTCTTGGGAGGAACTAGATATGTTGTACTTTTATGAAGAAAATATAGTCACCCTAGGAATTCATCTTGGTATACCCATATACGTTAGAAATGCATTAATACATTTCTACCGGAACATTCTTCGAGACTGGTCGGAACCCTCATGGTGAGTCGCATTTGGTCCACAGACCGGTGATTCTGCACCCGTGATCTTAAATAATTGCGAAATTTACAACTAAAAAATTGCAATGCAAATGTATTGAAATGGAATACATCAATGTGCGGAAAAGGAAGTAAATGGATTCATGAGTTCGCGGAATCAAAACACTGCCCATGAAACGAGTATTTCGTGTTTTTCTATCGAAGCAAACGTGATGGCACGTACATGTAATTCAAATGATTACAGTGAACATTCTATTGACCTATTGAATGCGACGGCTTGTAGAAAGGATGTAAAGGAAATGTGTGGGGAGTGGGGAGAAGCTAAATTTTTTTTCTATTTCCGTCCACGTTGGTCAAGACAGTCTTTTCGCCGTAAAAGTGATGCGATTTGGATACAATACATAAGACGGATCGATGTATCTCGCAAGAATTTTCGCTTCGCTATCACTCACAGCTGCTACCAGAGAATTACCGAGCTTCTTCCTACACTTTACTTCCGAAAATTTTCCGTATCCACATCTTCACACGTTACTGGAGGGGAGAATGAAAAGAGTCAGAGAATGCCCTTTTCCCTTTTATTCTGGGTTGCCTACGCCAGCGATTCTATATATATACGTACGCCATTTTCACCTTATCCTTATTCTGTACACGTCGCTGTATATGTCAATCCCACTTATATATATTCCTTTCTTATTGTCAGCTGAGATCGTGGAATGTCTATGAGTACCAGGGGTCGTGAATCGTGTAAAATTACGTATAGACGGAAACTTTATTTTTCCTATTTCGTCAAATTTTCAATTCCGAATTCCAACTTGACACTAATGCTGCTGACATTTCCTTCTTTAAATTAATAACAGGGAAAAAATCCAGCATACCTTTTCAACCATCTCCAGCTGTTCTTGCCTGCCGAAAATCTATCACATTTTCGAAGGATTTGTACTGAAAGAATAGGGCCCCAGAATAGGAAAACTAATAATTTGTTGGCAATTATAAAAGAAGACACTGCATTATCCACCGTAATTTATGGACCTTACGCCATCATATTGTTAACCTAAAAACAATTTTTTTCCGAATAATTTCTCCCATTCATTTTCTGCCGGTTCTTTCGTTTCGGCCGATCTGCAAATTACTACTCTCATGTATTTTGTTTTTGCCTTTCTGCAAATAGTTTTATCCATTTATTTTTCCCCGAATCACAAATTATTTCTCTTATTTATTTCTAGCTAGTCACCAAATCACTTCTGTATCTATTCATATTTGCGGGTTCGCTAATTACTTCTGCCATATATCTTTTTTTTTGGCGGCCTGCTAATTGTTTAAATTTATTTACTTCTCTTTCCTCGAATTCTTACATCCATTTATTTTCTGCCCCTACGCAAATTATTTTCCCCCATTCATTTTCTCCCGGTCTTCGATTTGTTTGCCCTATGTATTTATTTTTTGATAATCTGCCATTTGTTTCTCTCATTTATTCTTTGCTGGTCTACAAATTGTTTGATTTGTTTATTTGTCTGTCCTCAAATGAATTCGCCCATTTATTTTTTGCTGTCTGCATGTTATTTCTCCCATCTATTTCCTGCCGGTCAGCAAATTATTTCTCTCATTCATTTTCTGTTGCTCTACAAATTACTTCTCAGTGAAAACTATTTTCTGCTGGTCCTCCGATTATTTCCTCTGTATGTTTTTCTTTTTTGTTAATCTGCCAATAATTTCTCCAATTTATTTTTTGAAGGTCTACAAATTGTTTTGTCGGTCTATTATTTTTTGTCAGTAACTTATTAGTTTTATTTACAGTATTATTTTTTACAGTCTGTAAATTGGTTTTTTTTTTTGCTGGTGTATAAAATATTTTATCTACCTATTTATTTATTTTTTTGCAGGTTCTCAAATTAATTCGCCTACTTATTTCCTTTTTTGCCTGCAAAGTGTTTCAGTGATTTATTTGTTATCGCTTGTCCGTAAACTTTTTCTCCCATTTATTTTTTGATGGTAGGCAAAAATTGTTTTTTTTTTCTCTTTTCTGCCGTTCTACAAATGGTTGTATCTAATAATATTTTTTGCTGGTTCCCAAATCATTTCTCCTATTACATTCTGTCGGTCTGTAAAATGTTTCATCTACTTATTTATTCTTTCTCAGTTCTAAAATAAATTCTTCATTTTTTTAAATCTATAAACAAATTATTTCTCCTATTTATTATCTTTCAGCTCTGCGAATTCCCATGCGCTATTTTTTTTTCTCATCTGCAAATTGCTTTACGTATTTATTTATTATTTTCTGTAAATTGTGTTATCTATTTATTTAATGTTGCTCTGAAACTTCTCTTATTAGTAAAATTTGTGCCTCTCTCTAAAAGAAAATTTACCCTTAACATTTGAATAAAAAAATCAATATATTGGCAGTTTAAGTTGTTGATTTCTGCTATTTTTCAAGTGTTAAAATAACTGTAGATATTCTTGTGAAAAAGTGTAAAAATCTAGAATTACAACTATTGATATCTCAGTGAATTTTTCTCAAAATGTTATGGGATAAATTTATTTTAAAATGAAAGAGAAAGTTGAAAATTTCATGAGTTGTCATTTTTGTTTAACCTTCTAAATCGGGCATCTTCAACCCGTTGCTTACGAGCACCATGATGCTCCCCTGAAATACCCAGAGTGTTCGATCCTCGTGTTCGATTTCGTGCTCGCTAGCACTTGAGATCAACATTCCAATTAAACACCTTGGAGGAATTGCATTTGAGAATTGAAATCATTTCATGCATTCATATGTTAAACTTGCTGTAAGGGTACTCTTTCTCTGATGATGGGTACAGGCAGTGCTCGCGACTGGAAAAAGGTTGAAGACCCCCTGTGTTCTAAAGGGCCATTTTTTCTACCAATGGTTATGAAAAGAAATATTTCGCTCTTATTAGATAAAATTTAAAAAAATATATTTAAACGAATTATTTTTTTTGGTGGTTTTTAAATTATCAATAGATGGTTTCACTTTTATTAGAGGTGGTAAAATAACTTACCATGGACATTTAAAAATTGATGAATTGGGTGGGAAGTAAGTTAACCCCATGGCCTTAGAAAGGGTTCATTGGTGGTGCGTGAACCTTTTTTTGTATCTCCTCAAATATTTTACGTGCTGCTATTTGTTGCATCTGATAAGACATAGTCACTTTACCATTATTTAAGTTGCATAGCTGTAGTCCTCTTCATTCAATATTTCAGGTCAAAAAGATTTTTCTGTTTCCTATATATATGTTTTTGGCACCTTCGTAAAGATTGCATAAGGTTGCCTCAACGTTCTTATTTATGCAGATGTTTTGGAACAAAAATGATACATTCCATACAGATGGACTCTTACAAGTTAACGTATAGTTATCTTATTGTATTGTACTGTGTTCAACCAGCTGGGGGGCCGGACTGCATATTTGCATTCAAAGTATACCAAAAGCTGCAACAACTCAAATATGCATTCAGCAGAAATGGTTTTGAAAGTGCCGGGACAGCATATTTGCATCCGAGAAAACCAGTTCTTTCCCCTATATCTTTTGTGTTGCACGAGACACTAATACTGCCATATCATACTCCACTTTTCTTTCTCCATTTT